>NC_050477.1:616308-916308 GCF_013373865.1 Monomorium pharaonis | reverse complement strand
TACGTGGGCGAGAAGAGACGCGGCGAAAATGTCGAAGAAAGTCATTAACTTCGTAATCTGTCGTAAAGTGTATCTTCTCCGGAAAATATCCCGTCGACGGCTTATCCCGTGAGAGGGCCGAGTCTGATGAGGAAAGAGAGGAAACGCGAAACGCGCGCGCGGCCTATAGTTGTCTCTTCAAGAGCTGACGAGAAAGAAACATACAATCGTGTGTGCCGGAATCTTTCAATTGTCTCTCAAGGAAATGACGAAAACGATATATGATGTGCACAAATACATATAACAAAAAAAAAATATATATATATATATATACGTGTATATATGCGCGCCTCTCGAGGGCAGGAAAGGAAGTGTGTATTCGTCGGCATTCCTGCTAACTCATGCTCGCAATGAGAGATCGCGAGATTGCGTTATAATTGCGAAACCATCGAGATCGCCTTATCGCAGAGCCGGGAACAACGGAAAGCCGCCGAATCGCGACGCGTAAGACGGGCTTAAGGGTCGAAATTGGTTTCATCTACTGTCGCTTAAGGTGGAGCACCGAGAGTCTGCTGGGGATCGATGCAGTAATTTCGGGTCGTGGCTTCCTCCGTCTTCTCTCTTGCACCTCTCCCCTGCACTCCACCGCGCCGCCAGTCTCTCTCTCTCTCTCGCTCTCTCTTTCTTGCCCTCTCGAAGCCGGGAATCGCCGGGAGAGCAAGGGAGACGGATGAGGGATCGAGGGAGAGGAGAGGAGAAACCATCAGATAGCTTTGGCCTTAATATCCCTCTGCGAGACCTCGGAGACGAGATCCTGACACCCCCGCTCCTCCTTGCTTCCTTCTCCTGCGTACAGTCCTATCTATATTCGGTCCACCTAACTAACATATACACACGTTTAGACGGTTCGTCCACATGCGTGTGTACGTAAAGTTACTCAACATTATTTACTCATACACACACATGCTCACACGTATATATATCGTGTTATCGGATCCGATCAGTACCACGGAATTCAAGAAGGAAAATTTCAGGAAAATTAACGTCAAATTTGGAGACTGTGGTAGTCGCTTACCGCGATTTACGGTACGCATCGACTCGGATATCATTAGATTAGTAATTCTGACGTCGTTAAGCGAGCACGCATGATGAACGAACGCATGATGAATGAAGGCACGAGATCTCGTTTGAAGACCGATGTCTGAGAAATAGCGAACCAACAATAAGTGTATCGAGTTCCTTTGCATAATATATTCGGGTTCCTTTCCTCCCTTCTTCCGCCCCGTTAGACACGACGTCGAAAATAAAGGCTCGGATTATAAACGGCGAGATTTATTACATCGTCGTGCGAATGTTAAAAGAATGAGATCGGGCTGTACAAAATGTGTTCCAGCTTGCGCATGCGAGACGAGCGAGTTTCGCCGATGTATCTCTGCGCATATACGGCGAGAGAAAGAGAGAGAGAGAGAGAGAGCTTTGTGGTCAAGTCTTATCACGAGTAATGCTGTTCACGAGAACTTGCATGCGAGTGCTGGGAGACCTTAAGATTGCTCCGTTCGGCCGTAAGTTTCGCAGATTCTAATCGAGCGCGCGTAATTAGAACGAGAGAGCAATTGTCGGTAATTAATTGGAGGCAAATTAATTAACTCGACCCGGCCACAGAGTGGAAAATCTCAATAACGCTCAATTCGATCGATAACGCGCGACAATGTGTTATCTCGAAAAAAATGTTACCTGTCGAACATATGAATTTTATCTTAAAAACATTAATTTCCCTTTTTCCAAGTTTCTCTATCTCCTTCTTCTCGTGACTTTAATTATAAAAGTTATTAAAGATTAGATTGCATTTGCAATTTTTAGTGCCCATTTTAAATAAAACTTGCATCCAAAATGAATCTTGCGAAACTGCGGCTTGGTCCTTCCTCGTTATGAATCTTTTATTCAAATATTGATTAAGGACTTTATGTTTTTTTTTGTAGAATATGCATAAATTGCTATAATGCACAAAAGGTTTTTGCATAATAATCGCATTCTCTTATAAATCACGATCCGCGCTTCTTCATTCATTTTGCAAGCAGAGCATCGATCATATTAATCCCGCCTATCTTAGTACTTCCGCTCAATGCATACAAAACGATTTATGTTGACACACGTGATTTCATCCTACTTCTGAAATTGATGCACGCCTAACGGTAATCTCATCTGCCCCTTTCGTTGTGAAGACTCAAACAGAGATTATAATAAATTCAATATTACAAGTGAATTCATGACACACCTTCGAAAAGATGAGTCAAAACCGACGAGTAAATGTAAGTCGAAAAAAAATTTACTTATTTCTTTTAAAAATTCTCCCATTTCTTAATTAATTTTTATAAGCACAGCTCTAATTTGAAATTGCAAAATCAATGCTCGAGTGATGTTAACGTGAGCTGTTACATCGAATTGGATTTCACAGCGCTCGATTTGCTCGTATAATGCGACGATAACGCTGAACTCATTTTCCGCGAGTTTAAGTCCGCAGGAGCTGGGACGCCGCGCGCCGCGTCGCGCCGCGCCGGGTTAACGAAAGAACGGACGCGCGTAGGCTGGCAGATGAAGGCAGCTTTGTAAAATGATATCGGTAAGTGGAAATCAGTGGCCGAGTGGCGCCTGTTGACTCGCTGTTGCTCTCTCGCACCCTTTCTCTCTTTCTCTGTCTCTCTCTCTCTCTCTTTCTCGCGCGCGCGCGCAAAAGTTCCACCACCTCCGGAGCGTTTACGCTTCTGGAAGCGGCGAGGAGCGAGGGCTGCCGAGCTCGTATACCGGGAACTCGCTAACTTCATTAAAATATCGCCATCAACACGAGGACCATTGTTTTCGAGCGATCCCACCCGCCCCCGCTAACCGGCCGATTAACCACCTCGAGAAACCTCCTCCAGGAACAGCCGACTGCATCCTCTTTGTACGAGCCGCGCAAGAAGCGCAATTCCTGCGAACTCGCTTCACGGCGGGGAGATCATGTGTCGATAGTCCCACCTTAAGGAATACGCACCGTCCGATACCCGTGACTTTGGAAATTTCTACTACATTTTATCGAACATTTTTCCCTTTTCGATTCATCGATATTTTTCTAAAATCATATGGATTTGTCTTACAGTTTCATTAAACAATTGAATTGTTCTTAATAAGATCGCCTTTTTATTGTTTTAAGTTTAGAGAAGAATGATTTGCAAGAGGATTTCACGCACCGACGTCAGTAACAATGCTGCAAGCTCTCCCCCCCCCCCCAAAAAATAAAATAAAATAAAAATAGGAGAGATACTCGGGTTCGGTCGAGAGGCGAGGTTCTTGTTTGCGTTTGCGATACCCGACCGACGGTTTTTCGCCGACGACGCCGGGGACGATTAACGTCGGCGGGCATTCCGGCCGCGTCGTCCGGACGTCCGCGCGTCGCGCGATCCGAGCATGCGTCGGATGTCGCGTCGTTTAAACGCGCAAGCCGTCGCTCGCTTGCGCGTTTGCTTGCCTCGGACGACAAAGGGGGGCCCCTTCTAATGATCGCCGCGGTGCCGCGCTCGAGTGACAGAGGACACGAGCCGACGGGGACGACAAAATCCACGCCGTTGTCCTCGGCGTAACGCTTGCGCTTCGTCCCCGTCCCGTTTCCCCCGCCGTGCGGGCGCGGACCACGCACGTCGTACGAGGAAGCGGCGTCGGGCGGGACCGCGCGGCTTTTTGCCGCGAGTGTAATTGAGCCTGTCCCCTTGTCTGGCTACCGTCTAAATGAATTACGGGACAACGTAAGAGAAAGAGGGAGGGAGGGTGAGATAGGGAGAGACGAAAACGAGGCAAACGCGGCTCGCGAGGGCGATCGATCGTCCGCGATCGCTTCTTCTCATCCTCGTAGATTAATTTCCGGCGAGGAGAAACAATGAAGGACGAAACCGTCGTCGCCGCGGACAATTTGAATGCGCGGAGCGCGCATCCAGGCACTTGTAGGTTCGTTCCCGCTTTGTTCCCGAGCTCGTTAAGCTCGCGAGTCACGAGTTATCACGCGCTCTGTTGTACCGAAATTCTCGAAGCTCGTTACGGAAATCACGGTGGACCTCTCGTCTCCTCGTCGTGAAATTGCAGCGCGACGACGACGACGACGACGACGACGACGACGACGACGACGACGACGACGACGACGGTGAGACGCACACGCTGCACGTTGGCGTTTGTTAAAACACGCTCGAGTGCGCGCGCTTTTTGCCAGACAGAACGGTAATTGCCGCTGTCTCGACCGCAACATGCGGATGGGCGAACTGAGCCTAAGTGAATTATGAGGCGCCGCGGCCTCTGAAGAAGATGCAAACCGCCTGGTACGAACTTTTTTTTGCGAGTAAAAAGTAACTCAACTCCCTCGCAACGCGTGCGGCTAAATTATTCGAGGATTTATTAACAACGTCGGGGAAGGGGCTGCTTAAGCCTGTTATCTCAAATGTTATCTCGAAAATCGCATTTAATTCTAATATCTAAATTGTATTATTAGTAACCGGAGAATTTCCAATGTTATTTCCAAAGGATTTCGCAAAGTTAATCAGACGGTTTGTGCGAAAGTGCGCGTTATTGATTCAACATGTAACGTTAGTATATACATACATCATGCAGCTTCCAAAAACGCCGCTGCTGATGCTCGCTCGTCGTAAGAAACGGTGTAATGTTACACACGGTCGGTTTCTGTAAGAGTCGCGAGTGGTAAGCTGGTTGTAATTAACGAGAGAACGAGGAAGTGCGCCAAAGAACGCGCCGAGTTTATGAATCGCATGGAGCTTTTGCCACGAGATCAAAGATCGGCCGGCGGTTAAACGGTTATTATCGTGGCTCTTACGTTTTTGCGGGAGTCTCCCTTGTAAAACAGATTTTCTAAGTATAATTTTATATAATTTCAGATATAAGCGAATAAATTATTTATTTAATATACACATATACGGATAATGTGTCTATTGTAAAACAAACGGAATATTTATTAAGTATTAATGTCATACGTATTTGTGTGCTAAAGAAATTAAATAAATTAAATTAAATTAAATAAATTTGATAGAATAAAAAATAAATATATAGAGAAATTTATCTCAAATTATTTTTAATAAAAATCGGGATGTACATGTACGTTATGATTTAATTGGCAGGAAAATATATACAGTTTGAAACATTTTTTTTTAATTATCGCAAATTTTCTTAATGTAAAAGAAGTTTGTTAATAAAAATCTGAATATACATTTAAAATTTTTTTACTTAGAAAAAATGTGATTGAATTGATAGAAAATTAAATACAATTCGTATAATGGATAGATAACTTCTATATTTTCTTTGAATTATTTTTTAAATTAGTTTCAGCTTTTATCTGTTTTATTTTTATTCTTATTTATTCTTGAATTCAAGATTATATCTTGTTTCAAATGTGTATATAGTGTGTGCCCGCAATATATTGAATTGCGTTTGTTAAATATAAATCAAAATAATTATGCGAATCAAGTACATCTGCGAGATTTTTCAGTTTATTGTCAAAAATATCATTGTCGCGACATCTTTCGAGAATTACTACTAACGCAATACTGCTAACAAAAGCATTAGATGATAACGAGTACTGTACCGAGTGTAGTCAACCTCTGACTCAGATATCTCACATGTCGGTATCAAGAAGATCGTGACATCTATTGTAAGTCGATGGAAACACATTATTCTTCAAGGAAAAGAACCGATACCGGCGAATATAATGAGAAGTTAAGGTATTTTTATTTTTATTTTACCTTTTATTTATAATATATATGTAATTCTTATTTTATGGCATCTAAATATTTTTCAATTTTAGAGAAAATGTGAATACGAGACGATAGATTTGTTCGTATTGATCTATTCATACTTTGAGTTAACCTCGAAGGTATGTAAACATTAAAGAACCTCACAGAGGAAACAGCTGATTACAAAATAGACAGGACAAAAAGATTAACAGGAAGAAATAATTTGACGTTTTTCAAGGTAGATCCAACACGAGACAATGAAGAAACAGGAAAAGTTGCAGCCAAATACACCCGTTGTCCCTATTACTTTGGACACAGCTATCACTATAAGAATAGCTATGGGTGCAAAGATGCCTCATGAAAGGGGACTGATGAATCGCGCGGATATGTGGCACAAAATCAAAGTGGTTAAAGGCGGCCTGTACGACAAGGACACAGTCTTGAAAGGCATCCTGAAGGCAGTGGAGCCAAACGATCTGATACCGGTGAAGTATCAGGTTTGTGGAGAAGATGGGTATTTTGTCTGCAGAAATTGCGGTCCTGCGCTAGAAATGCTATGCAAGGCGAACATGATCGTGAAGAACGCCAACGGCGACGCGCTCATTCTTGTGGTAACCCTGGGATTCTCTTCGATCAATGATCTGAGAATCCACATACAGCCCCTTCTGTTGACCGCACTGACAAAGCGATACAATCCGAACCGGAGGACACTGAACCTGGAGAACTTTCACACGGATCCGAATATACAGAATATTGTGTTTTGTCCTTTGTCGCAACCCAGAACTTCCAATCACGTTTTAAAGCTGGCCAGTACCGCGATAGCCACCTTCGAGAACCTGAACCTGCAGCACAACGAATTGCTCAGCATATCGACAGAAATTTCCAGTCTGACGTCCGTCAAGTATCTGGATCTGAGGAACAACAGTCTGTTGAACATGAACGTGCTAATGCCTCTGAGAAATCTGGAAATCCTGAAACTCTGGCTCGACGGGAATCCGCTTTGCGAAAATTACTCGACTGCGAAGCAATACGTCGACTCCGCGAAGAAGTACTGCCCGTACTTGCAGGAATTGGACGGCGTGTGCATCGTAGAAAACATGCCGTTGATATACAAAGACTATTTCACAGACGACAAGTCGCAGCACTTTGCCTATACATTTGTCACGCATTTTTTTGGTCTGTTCGATCAGCTCGACAGAACGGTCCTACGGGGGCTCTATCACAAGGACGCGTTTTACTCCATGAGCTTCGCCATACCCCACAACATCGCGCAGAAGACCGGCCTTAACCAGTATTTGTCGAACAGAAACCTGTTGAGAAAGGGCCAGAAGAAGCATACGACGGACAAACATCTCTACCGCGGCCAGGAGGACATTCTGGCGGCTTTCAGCAAGTTGCCCCGGTCCTACCACGACAAGACTACCTTCACTTACGACATTATGTACCAAGACGACAACTGCAAAGTGTTCAGCGTCTCGGGATTGTTCAAGAAACTGAGTTCCGGTACGAACGTTTTGTCGTTCTCTAGAACGTTCATCTTGTTGGCCTCCGCCGACAACGAGTACCACATTTTGAACGATCAGTATCACATATTCGCGGCACCGGCCAACATGACGCCCGACAGAATAGTAGTCAAGTATACTTATGACGAGGTGGAGCCGGTTTGCTTCAGTCCGAGTGAAAAATCAGTACTAATCACCAGAATGCAGCAGATCACGAAGATGAACAAGGAATGGTCCGAGAATTATCTGTCGGAAGCCCAGTGGGACATGCGGAAGGCAATATATAGCTTCATGAAGGACCTCAAGGATTCGACGATACCGAACCAAGCATTTGCCCCGCAGAGCTCGTAGAATTCGCAATAATACGTTGTTTTTGACCGTGCGTATTTTATATGTAAATAATAAAAGCATACTGTAAAAATACATTTGTACATGTTTTTAAAAGCTTTCGCGGAATTTTATTTTTCCACTCTACTATTTAAAATTGTTACTCATAAGTTTTTTTTTTCTGTCACGAATATCGTCGCGTTAATCACGCGTTTAATTGTCTGTCATCTATAATGTGTAGATGTTTGCCTCGCGAGATGGGTAGTATCGTATATCAATGGGTATATCACTAGTCGATGCGATTACTCGCATGGCATTTAAATCCGCAGGAGGATGGAGAACGAGGTGCTTAGTGACTTCATCCAAAGGTTATGCACTCAAGGACCGTAACGTTCATCCGGACGATGTGAATGAAACGAAATCGCGAAGGCAGGCGAGTTTTTTTACCCTTTCTAATCGCTTTACGTCGCACAGTGTGCGAAAGGGAGCTGCTGGAGATCTCTTCGAGACTTTATTTATACTCGATTAAGTAAATCACCACGCTTGAATGCGGATCTGAAACGGCTCGTTAATGATTTAATCACGAGGATGATACTACGAAATATTATTAGTCACTGTCATTACTAAAATAGATATGCGAAACCGCGAATAAAATTGTCATCTGTTAATATAGAACTAATATTCATAATAAATTTTATACGCGCGTCCGTTCGTAATTATATAGTTTCAATTACCCAGGTTCGATAACGGTGCATAATTTAACGCTAACACCGTACAAGAATAATAATTATGGAGGTAATTCATGGTTCAGGCGATTGCGGGAGAATTAAAGTTTTTATTATGCGCGCGAAGTGAACTTTATGCTGTACATGCAAATTTTCGCCAGGAAAATGATACGAATGATTTAATAGGTCGCAATGAAGACGTGACTTAGGTTGTAATCGTGAGGTCTGGCGTATACGAGAGTAATTTTATTTCAATAAGAAAATGATAGCCCTCCCTTCTAATAAAAGCTCTTTTCATCGCATAAATTAGACAATGCGCTTCTAAATCGAATTGCTAATTAAATCGAATTGCAACCGTGACATCGAAGATTGTGTACTATTGTATGATATAAATATGTAATTACAGCCTAAAAAGATCAACCTCGAAGGACAACGTGAGATACAGCTCGCGTGTAACAGTACGAGTGTTTGCATTGCATCATCGTTGCAAGGAAATATGCAGTAATACCATGGCAGCCAAATAAACAATCATAATACGTTTACGGTAGTCCGATCTTATCATCTTCGGCTCTTGTTGTTGCGCAATCTTGTCATTTCCGGATCGTCAGGGCTCAAGAACATTCTTCGCGTGTGAGAAAAAAAAGGAAAAAAAAAGTACCTTGTACAATGACACGGTTACGCCGATACATCAGACAATTTTTAACATAGAGGATCACGCTTTGTATTGAAAACTAAGAAATGAAACATATTAGTCGCATAGTATTTTTTTTTGACAAGTTAGTCACGTGCCTTTCAACCGGCAATTATGAAAAACGAGACGCGGAAATGTCAGGAAAAAAAAAAGAGATCGAGAATCGACGTTAAGCTAAACTAACCGAGTTGAGTTGCTAACAATTAGCCGGGAGCCGAGAGAGAAGGTACGTATAGATAACGACATAATAAAATGATTGTTCCCTACTGTGAGACTCGGTGGAGCCTCCCACGAGGCGCCTTTGAGAAGCTCACCTCCGTAAAAATAGGCAACCGCATACTTCTTCTAATACCAATTAACCCTTGTATTAATTAAAACTTTCTTCCCGATAGTTCGATGCTTCCTGCATCGGTACCCTGGAAATCGAAAGTATCGACACCTGAAGCGTAATCTCGAGTGCGCGTTAAAATTAATTAGGTTTTTTTTTTTTTTTTTTTTTTTAATAAAACGCAATAAAACGAGCAGAAATAAATACAAGCACGTAATTAATATAAATGTCGATAATGTTGTTCTATTCGTCATTTTTTTTAGATCCAATCAAATATGTTATATGGATTTCATTTACGAGTATCGCGAATGTCGGCTTCAATCGTAAATATGTCAAGTTGTGGGTCAGAGTACCACAGTGAAAGAGGAACAGAGTATGATTAAAAAGATGACCCATTGAGACATGCTGATGCCAGGATGTATAAGAGGCGTACGCACGATGTAACGCGAAGATGTTTCTTTTAGATAATCCGCAGGAGAAAGTCATATCATGCAGATCCCATGTAAATTTTTCGTGTCGTCGCCCCTCCGAAAGGCGTCAGCAAAAAATAGAAAGACACCTTGTGATTCTCTCTTGCGAGATTAAAGGTGATTCTCTCATTGAGTGGTGACGGGTATAAGCTCAGAAATGAAAATTAATAGCAAAATAGTTTGGAATGTGACACGAACTCATTATATAGATATTCATTGTGTAAAGTAAGGAAAGTTAAGTAACATGATAGCTAATTCACGCTATTCCGTTACTCGTTTATCGATGCTAATAAGCGAGGAAAACGTGCATGTAAACGCCCACAATGTCGCGTACAACAATAATCTAGCAGGAAAGATTTAATGCACAACGGTAACTTCTAATCGTATAAGAAAATCCATGTGAGCGGAGCGAAATTATTTATCGCTGAGGATTATAAAACGGTTATGATTAATGCTAATAAAAAGAAGTAATCTGATCAAGTGATCAAGGAATTGCCGCGTTATACTCAACGCAATTATTATTGTAAAAGTTTCCGCAAGAATTGAAGCTTTGAATACAATGTTTGTCATTCCAAACTCCTCGTACAAAATATGTGTTATTATTACGATTAAATTGTACACTGCAAATAAAAAATGTGACTCTTAAAAAAAATGAGACAACGGGATTTATTTCACTGGCTGAGATATCCTTGTGCTAGATTCAAAGACAGTCAACGACACATTCGTAATATGAATTTAACGTGATTGTGACATATCTTGAAAGAAGCCTTTATGCACATCGTCGTCTCGTTACAACGGCGACTACTAAACGTACGAGATAAAAAGATAATCTGTATGTTTAACTCTCTGGTTCATCGAGTTTTCAACGATCCTAAAGAAGTATATTGCCTCGCGCGATGTATATACAGTACTTGTACAGCACTTATGATTTTCGAACTGAGCAATCCAGCTGAGATTACAGCTGTGAAAATCGCTGTGAAAATCTTTGAAGAGATCTTTCTTTTTTCCTCGCAAACAAAATGTTGTAATGTTACAGCAGGGAAATCGGCTCGTATCAAATAATGGAACGAGCTAAGTCACCTTCTCTCTTCGTCTAAGCGAACGAAATTATCGCGAAGTGAAGAAATCGACCATAGGGTTTGGTAACGCTCGCAGACTGGACTGATTCCCACGAATGACGTTATAATGGCTTTTACGAAAGCGGAAAAATCCGTTCTTTTGCGCGGCTTTCGGGAATAGACGTTTTGTTCTTAGCTTGCGGAAGCAAAAATATTACTTGAACATTTCAAGTATAAAATTTTCCAATTATTTAGAAAATATATTCAATACGCTATAAGATCGAAGTAACTTCTAGCGAAGACTCGAGAAATCCCCTTTCGATTTATGTTACAAGATCTAATCACGGCAATAAGCGCTATACGACTTAATGTTATCCACGTGATTATTGTGGTCTTTAAGCTCAATCGATTGGCGGTAGGTTGGAATCGATCTTCATGCCTGAGCGGAACGACGACGCTGGCGGAACGATGTCAGCCGCCGCGAAGGGGAAATCGAAGACGCGAGCGATTCTCTTAAACAGATGAAACAGTCCGATCGGGAGCAATTGTGCAAGACGGATTTTCGCAAGACTCGTTCGCATTCATGCGAACGTACGTGCCGAGGAAGAGCGATATATACTACGATTTACCTGAGATGCATTCGCGACGCGCGCGAACCGCCTGCACCTGCGCGTGTAGGTGCACGCAAATACGCGCGCCTGGGATTTTACGTGAGACGTGAATAATTAAAAAGGGCACGCTTACGCCATTTTCCCGTTAATGAGCGCAGCTGCATTTCCTTGCAATTACGCCAGACAGACGAGAATCTCTTCTTCCTTTTTCCTCTTTCCTCCCGACTCACCTAATTAAGCTCGCAACTACACAAATACGAAAAATGCTGCATTTAACTGGTCAAAATTTTTAACTTAAATATTTAAGTTAATATTATTTGTTGCGAGCTTAATTGGGTGAGTCGGGAGGAAAGAGGAAAGAGGAAAAAGGAACGGAAAAAAGGATAAAAGGGTAAAAGGAAAAAAAAATACAAATTTCATGCTCTCACGTCTCTTCTTACTGTATTAATTTCTCCCTTTTCTCTCTTTGTTTCTTTCTCTCTTTACTCCTCTCCACATTCTTTTCTCTCCTTCGACTCCGGTGACTTTTCGAAAAGTCAGTGAGAAGTCCTTTCGATCTCGTTTGACTTGAACTTTTCGGAGAGAGAGAGAGAGAGAGATACCTCGTATATGTGGGAATCGCTTGTATAATCGCTCGGCACTTCCACGTTTCACGAGCGCGGGTTCGCGTATCACGCACGTAAGAACCGCGGCTTCACGCGCGTGCGTTTATGCAACATTCCGCCGCGGCTATGTATGCGGGTATGCGTGCACGTGTATGTGTGCACGCCGTGCACCTACGAGCGCTCGTTGCGCCGGTGTGCTCGTGCCAATGTGCCCGGGGCATGAGGCCCGCGACACTGTCGTGAGTGAAAGTTATGCCGTCTTCTTCTCCTAGGGTTCATGTGTAGCATCGGCGTGACCTACGATTATAAATCGTCTTCAAATTGCGGTAGCCTCGATGAGGCAAAGCACTTAATTGTTTCCTGTTCCAAAAAGGAAATGCCGAATTCCGCTTATTAAAAGGATCGGATCTAATGATACTTTAATTACTCCTCTAATCGCAAACAGATTGGAAGATTTCGTAATTGGAGGGGGGGAAAAAAAAGAGAGCGATTACGCCGGAGTAGATGAATCATATGTCGTAATGACACTTAGCTAATGATCTCCTTAATTTTTATAATCTACAGATTTTTCTTATTTTTATTGTAGAACGAGAGTTTTGAAGCCTGATACTCTGAATCGAAATTGTGCGAGCCGATTATTTATGTGGAAGAGGATGAATGCCCGTATTGCGCACACGAGAGAGTTAATTTTATTCATGGAGTGGTGCATTGACAAAGGAAAAGTGATGATTCACGGTATGATATTCGAATAGAATTTCCTTTCCGGATGGAACATACTGCACGTTACGTATGCAGAATTAATGCGTATCTCGTGTGTATAACACGAGGAATAAATTATTCCGCTGTGCATCATCTTCCAGAACTTAAATTGTCCAGGTGGCCTTTTCCAATAGGATAATGTGAAATATCTATCGGTATGATTGTTAATAATTGTTAATGATAGAACGCGCCTGGCTGCAAAAAAAGAATCACACACGGGAAATATGCGCGTACGTATATAGGAATTTATATTGACGCTGGAAAGGAGCGCGAGTAGGAAACGAGGTATATGGTCGTCACTTCAGAACTATCAAACGGGATTCCACGTTATATAAGTGAGAGGCGCGTATCGCGGTGATGAGTGGATAATTTTCTTTTTCGCACGGAGTTGCGCCGGAGTATGCACAGTATGTCACAATAACCGCGGGCCAGCCCCTTCGCCGTGTAATTAAGATCTCGAGTACCTGCTTAATTCGCCACAAATACGTTAATTACGCAGACGGGAACAACCGGTGCACTATGCTCTCGAGGAGTGAGCGAGAGAAAGATTATTTAAATTAATTAGAACTAATACAAAAACCACAATTTTTCGATCACGAGAAAGAAAGAAAGAATTTGAGACTGAGCGCAACTTCTAATTTTGCGCTCGTAAGCACGCTCTCTACTTAATAACTGTATTTTATTTTAAAAATCTGCATTGACAAAGATGTCATCTGATATGTCATCATGCCCCGTATCATGATCATAACGTATGTTCTAACAACGTTTGCGCAAAATCTTGGGCCTGACGTATATTTTAATTTCCTTTTAAAGTAATAAGCGCGTTGTGTATGTGTAGCTGAATCTGCAAAACGTATCTCAGAACTTAGATCGGAATTGAGGTCATGATTTGAAGATCGAGAAAGTAATTGTAACCGATTCAATCGCAGACTAATCGCTTTAATTGTTGCCTCTTTCTGGTTCAGTTATCGAGCGACGTGCTTGATACAATTACAACGTAACGTCATGTGTATTTTGCTACTTTTCGTAGCACTATATGAAAACCTAAACAAGTATTTTGCAATTTGTTAATTAATATTTAATTGCGTGAGCGTAAAGAACAGGAAATATAATTTTCGATGGTGGATGAAAAGTTGTAAATAATTTAATTTCTAATCATTAACGGTAGTGTTATGTAAAATTTGAACTTTTATTCTATTATTAAGAATAATTATTATACTGTCAGATATCCTTTGACGGAGAGAGAGTTGTAATAGCTAATTTTGATGACAATTGCATTAATGAGCTAGAAACTCTATGAATGTCTACAATAAATTTTCGTTAGAAAGGAGATTATTCAGTATATGTGCGCATATATATGCAAAATACATGCATTTAAACCTAATATGTATAGAATATTTTTTTAATTTCCATCAAATTTAGCAAAATCTTTAAACTTTGTCATATAGGAGAAATACACAGAATGTTTATTTCTATTGTAAGGCTGAAATTTTGTGTTTTATCGCGGGACTGCGTGAGTGAAGAAAAATTTGAATATAAAAGATGTACGTGCACCGGCTAATTTTGAGAAGGGACGATTGGCATAAGGAGGACACTAAAGAGAAGCGCTGTTGAAGAAGAGTGATTTTCAGGACGATCGAATACCGAGACGATCGGGTCTCGGTGCTTCATCTCGAGGCATACGGCCTTTGCTTTCACTTTCTCACGTGGTAGAGATGAGCAGACACCCTCTCTCTCTCTTCGTACCGTTGCCGCGAGGCTAAATTACTCGCCAGCCGGCTAATCCGGTGGTCATTGTGCGCTAAAGGCGTCAAAAACAAATGCTGAAAAACGTTTTGATGACATTTGAAAAATTTGTACTTATTAATCTCGCATGTCTTGTGTGAAGCGAGAAAACCGCGATGCCACACACGAAAGTGTAGAGATATCGCGTAAAAACAAGATTACGCAATAGGTCATGGTAAATTAAAACAAGCTAGAGTCAAGATGTCGAAAAACATAAAACCTTGTCAAAAAAGATCGGGACAAAATAAAGAAAGTTATTTCAGTTTGTAATAATATAAATATTATATATGTACGCGATACATATTGTTGTTAATAGCTATGATATTACGTAATTATAAAATTGTAATATTAACATCAATTATAAAATTAAAATCCATTCACTTTCTCTTGGATCAAGATGCCGCATACACAAGCACGTATTGCGTAACACAAGTGTCACAGGTCGGGATGATCGTAAAAGATCGATTTGTTCGACTTCGCGCACTGTTATCACAGTAATTTATTTTATGAGAAATTTTATTAGAAATTCCACGATTTCGATATTTCGTAAGCCATTCCGAAAAAGTCATTTAAAATAATTATAAAAAGATATGTAATTTCTTCGTTAAAAGTCTTGTCAATCGATTTCGTTCGAATCTTTTATAAATGATCGATTTCGTTGTTTACATTACATTGTTCTCGGCTCGTTTTCGGCTATCAGCGTTGAAGAGGGGGGGGGGGGGATATCCTCGGCAAACGCGTGGAACATGCACGCGTGTTACATGTGAGGTGGAGGACGTTCCTGACAAAAATCTCTACACTTTCACTATCTGGAGTCGAAGTGCGTGACAGATGGGGAAGGGGGAAGACGGCCAAGCAGTTTGGAAAAACGGGGAACTTGGTTCGTTATTGGCCGTATCTCAAGGCTAAACCTGCGCGGAAGATGCACACGCCGGATCGTATGCACAGACGTGTGCGCCTGACGGAAGTCAAATGTACTCGCATACGCTTAGCACCTTTTTGCATCCGCTTAAGTAAGAAACCTTGCGGCGGATACCTTGTTCGGGTAGCCGGTCGACAATCCTGAAACACGAGAGTTATGGAGTCGACCGCGAACGGAAACGCGTGTCTGCTTTGCGCAACGTATGTATTTTTAGAGGAGAAAGGTATCGAGAATCGCAACAATCGTGTCTAAAAAAAATGCCTGTCCTGAGTAGACTTCTTGACAACGAATGACATGAACGTCTAATGGACTAGGAGTTTTATTTAAAAGAATTTTATTTTATTTAGATAACAGTTGTTTCAGAAATAAGATTGATTGAAAGTAAAAGCAACGTAGTTCAGAAAATTTATACGAGCACATTTTGCTTTAAACAATTCCACAAAAGAGCAATTGAAAATAATTATGTAGATGGTTGCTAAAATGTCTAAATTTTTTTAGTATTGCTCATCATACATGAACATTCTTTATAATAATTTTGATGGTTCAAATTATATTTAGATTTCTATTTAGTTTAACTTTTAGACTTCAACAAAATCAATTTTTCATACCTATAGAGAAAACGGACGAGATAAAATTATGTGAAATAATAAATTTTCCAAGGATATCCGAGAATTTCCGAGGATTATAATCGCGAGATGCTGCGCATCCGCGAAAGTATCAGGCCAACGATGCTACCACGGAAAAAATAGTTCACTGAAACCTTTGACCTTCCGCACTTTCTCCGTGAGCATGCCGGCAGTCTATCGCATAGGAATTGTCATGCTCTTTGAAATTCACCAATGATTCAATATCGGTAAGACTGGCCTTTAAATGGTAGTTAAAAGTTTAAGAAAGAGAGAGAAAGAGAGAGAGAAAGAAAGAGAGAGACAAGAGGACGAGAGAGTCGCGAAGTTTAATAATTACCAATGGAAACTCACGGGAAGATCGCACAGCAGAGTGAAGACGATAAGGGTGCGTCCGTCCAGTTCGTTTTCCTAATTGCCACGGACTCGGGGAAATTATTCTACATGTACTTAATGAGGGAGAATTTATGTTCCTTAGTGGCGAGAATAATGACTTGTACGTGTAAGATTACTCCGGGAAGCAAATATCACATCACGGTAGCCTAGGGCAGAGCTCCTTGCAAGTTACTAATACTTGCCGAGGGGAACGAAGCATACGGGGGATTCCGAGTGCGCTCGGATGGATAAGTTAATGCAAAATTTCTAATCAGAAGTTAATAATTGAATCTCACAAAAATCTGGACTAATGTCTACTACGTGCAAGATTATTTCTAGCCTGAACGGAATGGCACAGAGCGATTTCTCTCATTCGGAATATATCCGAACGCATTTACAATAAACGTGAAATTGGTGAACGTATCCCGTTATGCAAAGATGCAATAAATGCTAAGAAAGACTCGCTAAATTATATAAAAATCTTTTCCTTTATAATAATGTATTATTTATAACGAGACCGTATGTCACCGATGAGATATTAAGATTCACATTTTTTTCTCAAGGCAAACTTTAATATTCTGGCATTCTAAATGTAAAATTTAAAAACACGCCTCTCTTTCTCTCTCTCTCTCTCTCTCTCTCTCTCTCTGTCTCCCTCTCTTACCGCGATTCTCGCGAGAATCAACTTTCTCGATTTTCGGAACTCTGGCAGTTTTTGAAAGTCGCTGCAAGTTTTCTCACAGGTCGCTTCTTAATGCGACGTGTAATGTAAAATATAAAGTAAGAGAAACGATTCGCGGGAGAATAAACCGTAATTGGAAATGTCTAGACGTCATCGTTATTATCGTCATATATCGTCACTTATGATTCTAAAGAATTCTTCCCTATCGTTCGCTTTTATCGAACGCGAAATCTGTCGCTCACGATCGTTGGCATAAGCAAGCGGCTGCAGGAATTACCGAATAGAAGTTCTTACACCCACTATCGCACGACGCCGAGAATCGCCTCGTAGGTGCAAATATCGTTCCATCTACGAGCGAACCGAAGACAACTTTCGCCCTCCAAGGCTGAGAAGATTCCTCGCGGCGTAGAGCTCATCGCGGCGCGCGTAATAGAAACGGACGGACGGACGGACAGTCTTTGAAAAATATAATGCCCGATTCGTTAATTATCTTGTTACCGAGATATGTACGTATGACGATGTCGAAACGAACCTCTAACGGTTAGATATCAGGCAAACAGAGACGACGAGAGAAACAGAGTTAACGAATTTAATTTATGATGGGATATAAACATTCACCAAACATTCCAGCAAACTTAGGTATATTTTAACGTTCACGTATATTTTAATGGTTTTTAAAAATAACGTTAGAATTTCACAAGATATAAAGTCAGTTACATTCTGAGAAAAGAAAGTTATTAAGTTGACTAAAATTTTCAAATTGATTAAATTATTTTAGTTTACAAACTTTATACATGTATCGTAACTTAAATACGTAAATACAGAAATCCGTTGAGTTTTAGTTGAAGTATTTATATAGACATTTAATTTAAATACTCTGAAGAAATTTAATCAAGTTGAAAAAATTGACAAATTTCTTTTCTCAGTGTATATTGCTGGAAATAATGAGTTGCTTTGTATAAGTATGTAAATCAACGTAAATATCAGCGACTAAAAAATTGAAATATTATGTTTGCGCAATTGTTTACTGGAAAATCCCGAACTGGATATGTTGAAATAAATGTTCGAAGGAGGTAAACATTTATTCGCGAGATACAAATGTTAATTTCGTGGATCGCAAATGCAGCGAGTCAAGGACGATTTTGTGCGATGTTCTTGAGATTTAAATTCTAAATAAATTTTTTTTGCTTCTCTCTCTCTCTCTCTCTCTCTCTCTTCCACCCTCCCTCCCTCAACGTATTACATGGACGGTGCGCTGCAGGATGCAAGACAGGCTAAATTGCGAAATTTCAATTGTCGAGGTACGACCTCGATCTTCGTGCGGCAAGTGAATCGGGCCACGTGATTCTTTTGCTCGTAGATCGGTCCTTTGCGTGTACCATACATCTACCTTAGCTTCAACCTCCTGCGGAAGTGACCTTATCATATCAAAGAATCGATCGCTACAATTTCGCCTGTAACGAAACCTCCTCTCCGATCGCGAACGATTTCCACCTGTGCGCAAGATCGATCCGATTCTAATTAGACGCCAACTGTCTAGGGACGTTATGTACCTGATATCAGAGAAAACCTGTGAGAAAGTTTAACTTTTAAAGTTTCGAGGCTACTTAGAAGTCCCGAGTTCCGACAAAGGTATCTAAATGCCGCTGAAGAATTCTCATTGCCCGTTGCAATTCTCGTGCAATTATCCGGCAGATTTCGCTCAGCTATCTCAAGTATCCAACGTCCCTAGAATGTAGTCCCGAATAACAGAACGATCCGCGAGGCCGCTTGTGGACGCGACGGACTCGAGCCGTTCTAAGCACGACAAGGTGCTCGCTGTTCCGTCCGTCGTAATTCCTCGGATTACTGCTGGAATGCAACCGAGCACTCCTTCGATGCACCCTCCAACGAGTGCAATGAGTCGCGATCTCGCGCCGGCAAAGGCCACCAAACGACCGGTCACGCCGAACTAAACAGACGAGACGTTCGACGAGCGTTCCTATCGAGGATGAATTAAAAGCACGAAAAGGAGAGAGAGAGGCGAAATATTCGTACATCTTTCAATTTTACGAAACTTGCAAGGAAATAATGGAAAAAGTAAGAAACTAGGAAGAGATTCTTCTATTTTAAAATCAAATTAATCATTTACTGAACATTTTTCTTGGAAATAACGCGTTATAAAGTATTGAAACTGCGCTTTAAATTACAATTAATGAAAAATCAGTGAAATCGGTGAAAATTATTAAATGACAATGAATACTCATTAATTATCACAGCTACAGTATATCACTGCAAATTAGTGATTGCAATTTAGAGAGTAAGACTAATTTTCTACACGCACAGAGACCAATATTGAAATGATTAAAAGACACAACTCAACCACAATTTAATTTTCTTTTGAAGACGTGAGAAAAATTTCTTAAAAAACTTCTTTTCTCTAAACCCTGACTCAGAATTGTGTGGAATTGTATTTGTAATTTTATTTTGTAATGCAAACTTTTAAAAAAACTACACAAATATACGTTAAAGTACGTGAATTATCTAAAAAGGGGCTTAAGTTGTAAAAACACAAATTAACCGTGTGAATAAAAGTGGCGTCATAGATAGAAACTGTGTATCTACGTAGTGGCGCAATGCGAATATCCTTTCACACAAAATATGACTACTTTGAGGTTCCATTAGAATAATTGTCCCTGACGGGCATCAGCTTTTTTCTTTTATCTCTGTTGAAGGCTCACGCGATGATGTTGTCTATCGCCACACCCTTCACACACGAGTCAATTGCAAAACGTAACTTTCTTCCATCTATAGCGCGACAGCGAAGCTACATCATCTGCGAAAGCAGTTGCGACAAAGCGGCCGAACGGCATAAAGTCGATGTCATTAGAACCATGTCACGATGTCACGAACGATTATCTTAATACATGTGCTACTGCGCCTCCCCTAACGATATATAATTCCAAGTAATCATAAATAAGAATCGACATGAAACGTTGAATTTAATCATAAGGCGCCGATCCGCCTTCTATCTAACGCCTATCCTTGACGGGGGCTTCTCCGAAGGGGGAACGGAATCTCTAGAGAACTACAGAACCCCGCGGCCTTTCCGCCGGGCAACCTCTTCCGTGCGTGTACGGGCGGCACAAATAGCGGGCACCTACGCGTTATTATGCATCGCGCGCGCGGGAGAGGTCTCTCCTCGGGATAGAGACGATAATGTCTCCCGCTTTCCCGCGCCGCGGTTTTCTCCGTCGCCCAGGCCGTCGGCCGCCTACCTAGGTAGTAAAACGTGTAAGTTACACGGGAGTCCGCCGCTTGGTATGTGGCATACCCCACGTACGTACGGCTACGTGTTGCCGTCGTTGCCGTTGGCTGCTCGACCGAACGAGGCCCGGTTGCCGTAAGTGACGTAACGAGAGAGACGTTACGTCCCGCAGCGGACCCCGTGTGCACCGTTCTCTTCTCCGCTAATGCGACGGGGCCCTGGACCCCTACCCCCGGTTTCATCCGCGTAGCTCGCCCGGCGGAGCCCCATCCTCCCAGAAGGCATCTTCTCCGCGCGCGCGATCCGGCCTTCTTCTCTTCTCGGGCGCGAACGTTCTCCGAGCTCCTGCAGTCGCGTCCGCGAGTCTGATCGCGCAGGTAACGACGCGTAGGAGTGCGAACCCGAATTCGAGAGGCCGAGCGAACCCGCAAAGAGGAGAGTATCTCGAGAAGGCTCGACAAAAAAAGCATGGAGTCCACGAGGCGATATCTCGCCCTAATCTCGGGTACGTGTAATTAACGCGGCAAAGTGGAGTTCCGATTCGCCGAAGTGAAATATAAAGAATTAATAATTTGGACCTTGTTGGACGTATCGTATACCACCAGATATTTCAAAATTTAATATACCCTCGAAGGATTTTATTCAATGATGACTTGAGCGATTTCTAAACTTTGCGATAATCCGCACTTTCGATCAAAACGGTTTCCGTGCATGCGGTTACGATTATATGAATATCTACGATCTTTAATACGGATATCTCCGAGTAGAAAGGTGCATCGACATCCATCAAGACTATCATTATGTCTTATATGTTTTCATGATTTGCAAAAAGTGTTTGCTATTCAAATCTTTAAATAAATCGATCGATGAGATTGAAATTTTGAACACTTCTATGATAATAAAGAATTTCACAAAAAAAAAAAAAAAATACATTAACTTTTGGATTAAAATAGAAAAATTGTATATCGATACATAAACACGTCTTGATATATTCGGTTATTTTAATTTTGCATTTGATTATATTAATTCAAAAAATTCGAAATATATAATAAAATATTAATAATTAGTCACAACGGATTACAATTCGTTCTTATCTGTTTTTTTTTCGGTTTCTTTCTTTTTCTCTTTTTTTAGTAAATTATATTATTTTTTACTCGGTAAATTTATTACCTAATTTCGAATATCAATCATAAAAAAAGTAGTCGATAATAAAATTCTGGATTTTGCTGTGCATTTCAGTGGGAATATTATGGAGTTGCGTATTAGCTCTCCAAAGACCACCACCGAGATATTCTCAACAATACATGCCGGAAACCTCGTTCTCCTGTCGCAACAAGATTGTCGGTAGCTATTACGCGGACCCTGAGACCGACTGCCAAGTCTTCCATGTCTGTGTCTCTGTGGCTGGCAGTATTCAGGACTATAAGTAAGTGCTCTACTTGTGATTTTGTTAAGTAAAAATTAATTTTTTAAGTGTTTTATTTAATATATTCTAAATAAAATGTTAAAAAGTAAGAGGTTTAGAATCTATCGCCTAGTGTGTTCCGCAAAATTATTTAATTACTTTTTGCTAGGTTCCTTTGTCCCAACGACACTGCTTTCGATCAGGAGAGTCAAACCTGTGCGGACTGGTACGATGTGGATTGCGAGGCCGCGACTCTCTACTACGCCAGCGATAACTTCGACTTGTATAGAATCGGTTCCGGTCTGGAGTCCGTGAGCTACGACAACTTGCGTAGCGACGCCGAACCCCAGGATAATCTTCAACGTAGCGAAACCAGCGACGCGGTTCGATCCTCCGCGAATACGGTGAATCGATTATCTTCGTCCAACTATAACAATCGCGAGGTACTGCGAAGTAGCAGCAGTAGCAACTTCTACAACAGGAACAACAAGGAAGACGATTACGACAATGACAAATCGTATAAGGAGGATCAAGACGCCAAGAAGAAGGTATCGGGTGGTGTCAGGAAGACCAGTAGAAAGCAAGCATTCACCAACGGCAACAACTATTCGTCAACGACCACCACAGTCGCGCCGGCCGTGCCCAGACAGAACACTTACAATGGCAATTATTATAACAGCAACAACGCGTACAATCAACGATCCACGACATACGCTTCATCGACGACCGTCCAACCGCCACAGGAGACCTACAACAATAGAAATCAGAACGCGCAAAGATACAACGTACCATCGTCGTCCACGTATCGACCTAGCACGACGTACCAGGATACATATAGTAATTACCAGTCGTCCAGCACGACTGCCAAAACGCCTCCGAACGTGTACCATACGAACTTCTACAATCTCTACAGCTCAAACTATAATCAACAGAATACTGGCAGTTCCGTTCAACCTACAACACTGAGACCCAGCAGCTACAGCCCGAAGACTAGCTATCAAACTTATCAATTCGCGTCATCCACCACCGTTCAGCCGACTACTAATTATCAGACCAGTCAACCAGACTATACCAATTATCAACAGAAGAGCTACAACAACATCCAACGAGGAACCAGCGCATCCGTTGCGTACCAGTCCTCTACGCCTGCGCCTACTGTTTATAATAATAATTACAACAATAATTACAACAACAATAACAACAATAATAATAATAACAATAAGGGCCAGTATAGACCAGCCACGTCCACTACTCAGGACATTCCTCAGACCACCGCCAAATACTACTCCAACAGTTTTGCAAGCAACAGCTATGCACCTACCACTTACAGTCCAGCAACAAAAAAATACGTGAATGTAGACAGCGCTGTCATACAGACCGCTTTCAGAAACAACGACAACGGCCAGTATTACGACAAAACGAGTCAATCGGTCAAGCCTTCCACTCAGTACTACGATAGCACGAAAACGCCCAAGAAGGCAACTCAGTATAATAATTACGACAATGCGAGCAGCGGCAAGTCATATTACATCGAAACGAGCACAGGTAGCTCATTCAACGTCGCGAGGTCCTCCGTAGGGATCGGTTTCAGTCCCGCGAGTATCAATCACCTCGCCGAATCGCCGAGAACCACCACGCCGGTACCAAGGTAAACTATAACAATCTTCGACTTGTTATAGCCACCAAATATAGATCTGTCCAAAAAGTTCGTAAAGTCACTTGAATTCGGGTTTAATCCTAACTTGTGAACAAAGTTACAAAATATTATTAATTTAAAACTGAGTTAAAGAAAGAAAACAATTTTATCGAAAGTGAAAGTGTACATTATAGCTCTTTAACAGCATATGATACTTATCTTTCATCATGATATTTCCTTTTTTTTTAAGTAATTTTTAAGTAATTTTATAAATCAACTCTAACTCTGAAAGTCCAATCGTAATATTTTTTCTTGTTGCAGACGACCTTCTTCTAGCGCTACCACCTACAACCCGAATACCTTTAGTTCCACTCAGAGAACCGTTCAACCGACGACAACGTCACGTGGAATTACCTACGTTAGCGGATCCGCAAGACCGTTCACGTCAACGACTAGATTACCCAGCAGCAGTAGCAGCAGCAGCAGCAGCACGACAGCGCGATCATCGAGATCGGGAAAGAAGAACGATTACGACTACGCGTACTACGATAGCACGGGTGGCCTAGAATACGACGGAGTCGACCTCGAGCACGTCACCAGCAACAAAGAGTCTACGAAAATCGCGAGGAATTAAAACAGTCCCGCCTCGTTACATTATCGCGTCGAATCTTGTCGATACCAGTGATGTAAAGTATGGAGGAGCAAGTATCTCCATGTAGTTTCAAGTATAGGTACACTTTTTTTAACATTTAACGTCTATACTTGGATATATTCCTTTGCAGCTAAACAACTGTATTTGTAGACAGATTCATTACTTTTTTTTAGTATTTATTCTCAAGGTATATTCTTAAAAAAAAGCATTTGATTACAAATTCTTCAAACTGATTGCATATTCAATGATGCAATAATGATTATCAAACATAAAATTGTATGAAGGTAAAGCTTTTAATTAGCTGCAATTTTGTGTACTTTTGGTACAGTATCTGTACCTGGATACTGAAAATAAAAATACCTTTCACATCACTGGTTGATAAGACGATTCCTTGTGAATTATCGTTTATTAGTGGCCAGTCATCGTCAAAATCGGTCTTCGATTAAAAGTATTCGCGTAAAGAAACGCGAAAGGAGAAAGCGTATAAATATTGAATACCGATTTTGAGAGTAAACAAGAAGAATCATCGATCGATATTGATCCACTTAAATGCGTATATGTTCAATCGAGATTTGACGGTTCGTCCGCCGTTATTAACAATATAATTTCGTAGTTCAGTATTCTAGGCTAATTGTTTATACATATTTTGCGACGCTTAATCCGCGAATCATTAAGCGTCGACATATCGATATTATACAAACGTTGAGAAATTTATAACAATGATAGTACAAAAGATTGTTTCAAATTGTTTCGCCGATATTAATCTTTTCTTTTTTATTTTGTCGCATAAAAGAAAATGTTGAGATAACTGATAATTAATAACGCTTACTAAATACTGGTACAGTAGTATGAAGTTTGATTGTCGAATCGTTAAATTTTCCACGTATTTTGTGTATCGACAAAAGCCTGCACAAACCGTATTCGAATTTAAGATCGTTTAATTATCTGCGTTTTAATTATTTGCGTCCCCTCCCCTAAAGTATACGTACTGTATATACACTATAACTATTTTAATTAAGAAAAGCATTAAATAACATGGTTTATTACTTTATCCTTTCTTAACGATAGTCTTACGTTTTTTTTCTCCTATCATACATGCGTTAAAACGTGAATTTCAATTCGTGTACAAATACATACAATTAGATTACGTATCTTTTCTTCCGATATTGCAAGTTTTTTTTATCTCATGGCACTATACCAAAAATAATAATTTCAACTTTGATCATTGGACAAATGATTCTCACGATCACCACGTATTAATCTTTTTGCTTCTACTTCTCGATAATAATATACGCGACAATCGCGAGGTTATAACAGGAAACTATTACGATTATTTCTAATTTCAATCACATATCTTAATTAAATTGTCCGTCCGATCAGTCCACGAGAAAATTCATCGTGCAAGTATATACTACGATTGCACGGAGTTTATTCGATAAAACTGTCGTTACCCGTGTTACCGACTGTAATGTATGGTTCGATACTGTGCATGATAAATGTGGAATGTGTGACGCTACGGTCGCACGGGGCTCACTTAATAAAACTCTCGTATACACCAACAATAATATACGACTAATATCTACGCGCAATACATCGTCGGTAGTACGATACTTTTCTCGTGCCAACGTCTGACATCGATATTCTTTACATTAAAATTATAATTCCGCCAATCTAATATGTTAATAATATCAATCTTACTTTTTACGCGGCAAAAGTGGTGTCCCTGGCAAATCAGTCGTCATCCTCGATCGGCGGGCTCGTCATCGGCGTCGATCCATCCGTAGATTCGTCACCCACGTCAATTCGTCTGTAAATTTCACATTTCTCGCGTTAGAATATGCGTGTGAACGAGAAATAACGGAAAACGGATAAGAGCTATCCGATGAGCTTCCATCGCGTCGTGTCGTCGAACTGCCAATACGCGCGAATTGTGGTGAGTCATCTCACCACAGGGGACAACTTCAAGTCGTTACCGCGCGACACGGCACGCAAGGTGCAATCGGAAATTGACCAAGTTCGTTCTTCGTAGACGCTACGCGTCTTTCTTTTACGGTCAAAATGGCATTGGCATGCAATTAAACGTCGAAGAGAAAACGAGGAAAGACGAGAAGTACAAAAAATTCAGCTACGAAGAGCGAACTGGCTACAATTCCTCTTCAAAATCTGGCAAAATGATGACACATACCAACGACCGCTTGTTTCCACATCCCTCAACGAGAAAAATGATTCGGGACTCGCGGGGATAAATATCGATTGACTCCTTCCTCAAGCACGGAAACGAGCAGCCGATCTGAAAACTCACCTACTGTGTGGTTCCGTGACGAACGGAGTCACTGATCTTCCATTAGATTTAGTACGCGCCGCGACAAACTTCGAACGTCCTGGGAAACGTCGGCCGACGAGGGATGTTTCGGCGTGAGATCCACTTGGAACGCAATGATACCTAAGTCGCAAAATAATTCGAAAGCGCGTCGCGACGCGTGCCACGATCAACTCCGGTTCCGTCAAAAGGCACAATGTTGCGATTCTCGAAGTCGAATTGGTCTCGCGAATCTCGAGGTATCGAAATATCGAAACGCGCACGACATCTACCGACGACACAAAATTGGCTCAATGACCGTGAGGCGTGAAGTATCGCGGTATTCGCGGTGAAGCTGGTCGTAGTCTGCTATTCTTGACAGCGTCAATTACATATTCAGGTTGTTCGTTCATTTTCAGTAGAGGAGTTCAAAAATTTCAGGTACTTTCCCTTTGTCTTTCTTGTACGCAATTTCTTATTTTGTTTTTACTGTGAATTACGTAATAACCGCATGTCGCGCGGCGAGACACTGCGGGAGGAAAGATCAAACGTTAGGTATCTAAGATGTAATGCATGAGGAAAAGATCACTGAAAACTTTGACTAATTTTGACGAAAATTATACGAAAGACGTCTCGTCACATTTTGTATTCTTGGTACGAATATCTCGATGCTCCGTTTCACATTGGAGAATTCAGGCCGTTGCATAATCCTTCTTTTAAGGTTATCCCACAGAAATTGAATTATTTTATCCTGCTCGACTTATCTCCTGCGTCGTTACTCATGTCGTATTTCATGACTGTTCTTTTCTTTTTATACATTTTTATGAAGTATCTCTGTATCTCCTTCTTTTTCATTGCAAGAAAGACAAGCCATGGGCAACGCTCTTACCACAGCAACTGTGTCGGCGGCTGACGTGATAACACCGTTATCTCAACAAATCTCTAAGTCAGAATCTCATGGAACGAAGGGGACACAAAGTAAACCGCCAGCAGAATGCCCCATGCATAACTCAAGTCAATTTAACACTATAAACTACGTTAGTGAATGTCCAATAGACAAAATGGATGAAAGCCAGATAAATCCACTAAATATGGTACATATAATGCAAGATTTCTTTTATCAATCAATGAACATGTTGTTTAATTATGTATTTGATCTTCTTTATTGATGTATTGTCACATGCTATGAATTTACCAAATGCTATACATTTTTTTAAGGAAAATTCAATTAGAAACTTCTTGCTAGTGATGTATTTTTATTAAAAGTATGCTTTTGATTTGTTTCATAAAATAAACTTCCAATATTTTGTGAGTCTGGATAATTAGCTTCATGATTGTGTATAATATACCTTGTTTAATATTAATTGTCATAAATACTATCACATTTTCAGACCAAAAGTAAAAACAGATAAAGATAGAATTAAAATAGAATCACTTTATTCCTATTTTATTTAAATACTTTTAATCTAATTTTTTAAATAACAGGCCTGTGAAATTTTTCAGTTTAAACATAAGTTTGCTTTTAATAGAAATTTATCACTGATAAAAGTTGTTACTTTCAACCAAATTTTCTTTTTAAAAAAATTATTCATTATTTAACTACATAAAATAAACTTGCAACATCCTGTGTTCAGATAATTAGTTTCATGACGATATGAATGAATTTAATTTTAGATGCCACCAGCAAATCAGCAACCTGCTCCAGACCAACCGTTTCCCTTGCCAACAGACAGACAAGTTTCGACAATACCTAAAGCAACGGGACAGGAAGGAGAATTTTGGGTATATCCGTCTCAACAAATGTTCTGGAATGCTATGTTGAGAAAGGGATGGCGATGGAAGAACGAAGATATATCTCCGAAAGATATGGACGATATAATAAAAATTCACAATGCCAATAACGAGCAGGCTTGGCAAGAAGTTCTCAAATGGGAAGCCCTTCACGCGCGAGAGTGTGGCAATCCCAGACTGCGCAGCTTTGGTGGGAAAGCGACTAAGTACTCTCCACGCGCGCGTATTCGCCATTGGTTGGGGTACGTTGGTTTCTTATAATATGTAATAAAAATATAAAAGAAAACGATTTTATAAATTTGAAATCATTATACTGTTTTTACATATAGAAAATATACTATGCCTTCAGGTACGAACTGCCATTCGATCGACACGATTGGATTATAGATCGTTGCGGAAAAGACGTAAGATATATTATTGATTATTATGACGGTGGAAAAGTCGATGAAAAGTACACATTCGCGTTACTCGATGTGAGACCTGCGATGGATTCGTGGGAAAATATCTGGGATCGGATGAAAGTGGCATGGTGGCGTTGGAAATATCAATCTAATGATGAACCAGTGTCTACTGCCACTGTACATTAGTCTGGAAATTAGTGTCAATATAAGATGTGCTAGCCAAGGAATTTTATTGAATTCAAAATTAATGCCTTAATGATGATGTGCAACATAACGCTTATTACATGGTGAGAAAACGATCGCGTTATACATATAACTTATAAGTCCATATATAAGTTATATAAAAATCATGAATAATAAGTATATAAAGTTATGATATTTAGTTTAAAAAATATCAAAGTAAATATTAAAGCGAATTAAAAAGTATTCGTACATGATAATAAATAAATTTTATATATATTGTAATATATGTGTATACACGTCTTTTTCGTCCATTATACATAAATCAATTGAAATTTACTTCTGCAATGTCAGGTAATTATTTCAGCAACAGAGTGTGAAAAGGACAAAAGTGTAAAAAAATAATTTAACTACGAACTTTATTTTGAACCATAAAATTATATATTGTAAATCAATTTAATTTATGTAAAAGTACTTCCAAATACTTAATTTTGTGATTACATAAGTTTCTTTGTTAATGTTAGGAATTTACTGCCAATATTAACATTGAATATTCTCTATTTAACTCTTAATGTTAAGTATTTCTAGATTATAAAATAATTGTATATAGATTTATCTCATAGATTATAATGTTAAGGTTTCATGAGTGCATATCTCTGATTTTATATTCATGATTGTATTATTTTTTAAAATTTAGTAATTACTGTCTTTTCCATCATCATAAAAAGCCAGGAGAGTATATTGTGAGAATTGCCCTTGTGGACTTCAAATTAATTTATTTAAAAATAATAAATCAGAAATATTAAATTATTCATATTTTTGCTATACAAATTATTTAATTACACATTTTAAATAAATAATTTGATTAATATTGTTCACCGTTGTACATTGTATATTATTTTATTGTCAACATATAGCTCTCCATTTACCTTTTATACAATATTTATTAGCAGAATATTTAATAACTTTATATATCTTGTACATAGACTAATGTATATGTATATGTACATTTTTTATCATGAATTATCATGAATAATCGAATTTGAGGATTGTTTAATAATAAAAAAAAAAAGAATAATTATGACATAAAAGTTAAACTTATTATTGTAATTGAACAATCATATACAAGTTTGCATTAGAATAAAAATATAAATTTGAAATACAAGAATAATGTGTGATATTTTCTTCTAATACATGAATAACTTAATTTGAAATATAAACACTCATATTGATGAGATTTATGTTTACAACTGCTTAAAATTATATAATTATTCTATGAATTTCTTAATCATAATTTTATGTGTGTGTGTGTGTGTGTGTGTGTGTGTGTAATACTGAATTAAAAAATTGTACTTTATTTTCTGTTTAAGAATGTATGTAGCATTAATTGTTGGAAAAATATTTCTGTCTTTATAAATTGTTCACATATATTAAAGGCAGTTATTGGGAGCTATATTCTTCATTGATATAATGTGTGTAAATTGATAAACATTAATCTTTCCTAGTAACATATCAAACAGTTGAAATAAAAAAAAAATATTTATTATATACTTATAAAAATTATAATCAACAGATTATCTGTAAGTTTAAATTGCAATTATTTTGTTGTGTGTACGTACGTGCGTGCGTGTGTGTGGGCGCACGCGCGCGTATTTACACATATATATATAATGATAATTATTATTGATAGTTTACCATTTTTATCAGTTATGTACATATATGAGACATGATATTGCATATTTTCCAAATATTTTTACAGCAACAATTTTTAACATTCAGTATAATTACAATTCTATAACATTCAATTCTCATTATTTATTTTAATATTTTAATAAATGCTGTAAAATGTATCAACATTTGTAAGTTTTGATAACATTTACTTTCTTGAACGCTGTAAGATTTCATTATTTAACACTTATTTATCTAATATTAGACATTATATTTAACAAATTTTAATTAAGACATATTACACTATAAATTTCATTGTCTAAATAGAATTTTAATTAAATTATGATGATTGGGTAAATAGAACATCATATATACTGTTGGCACATTAAATAATTTGCAGAGGAGTTAATTATAATATTAATTATAATAATACAATACAATATTAATTATAACATTAATTGAAACAATTATAAGGTATAAATATTATCGCTTGTTTTAGTTTTTAACATATGAAACAATGGAAGATATTTAAATATCTATTGAAACATATACGATGTATTTCGTTTTTTGGGCATTCTCTATATTAATAAATAAAAATATTGATTTATTACAGAGAAGCATTGATTAACGTGCATGAGAAACAACTGAGATATTACTGATGCGGCAATTAATAAATTGTGAGAGCATATATGTAATGTGTGTGTGTGTGTGTGTGTGTGTGTGTGTGTGTGTGTGTGTGTGTGTGTGTGTGTGTGTGTGCGTGCGTGCGTGCGTGCGTGCGTGCGTGCGTGCGTGCGTGCGTGCGTGTGCGTGTGCGTGAGTGCATGTGTGTATGTTTAACATATTTATCTAAAAATTTTTATTCTATATTTGTCAAAAAACTATTTTATAAATATATATGTATATAACATATTTATCTAAAAATTTAAATTCGATATTTTCCATAAAACTATTTAAAATAATATTTGTAATGATTTTGATCCATGATATTTTCTGTAATTCTTATTATATAATTTAAGACATATAGTTTTATTTGTATCTATACAGTTCATTTTTTACTTTAACAATCAATTTATACCAAATTCTTGTGATAATAATTTCATACTTCATATAATCTTATTTTATATAATCTTCAATTTTTTGCTATTACAATATAAAACACAAGAATATATATGTATTATGCTATTAATTATTATGCTTGTATTATGCTTAAATCTGGTTATGTGGTAAATAACGATAACAATTGTTAGAACCACAAAGACAGGGAGTATCACTGAGACACTGGACGGAATTAGCTATCGCACCACCAGCATAGTCAAAAGTCACTTCCTCCCCATTTTCTATATCTCTAGATGCAAACAAGCATAGTCGAGGTACGATTCCCTCTACCCTGACTGGGATAAGGATAGAATTCGGATCACAGCTATGATTAGCGTAGCGTCCAATATTACCGAAATATTTCGGATCTATACAGGTCACAGTAATACGATCGTCAGCGTGTTCTGATACCACAAGAACATAATTCATTGCGTTATGTTGCTTGTTAGTTTCGATTCTACGTCGCGCTTCTTCTAGACCTATTACTTCACCAGCGTATTCGCAAATAAATTGGCCTCTCTTTATTAACTTATTCGTGAAAAGACCGAGACCTTTGTCGGCGACATCTCTGACAATTAAACAATTTAACGGACCATTTTGTACTAATTTATTTCCGCAATTCGGTCTACATTTGCAACGAGCATGGCATTCAAATACAGGACCGATTAGTTTCTCATCGACAATTCGAGAATTAGAATAATTAACAGAACCACGTGTACATAAGCAATTGTAACACTCGGCCACGCACGAACAGCCTACGGCGTATTCCGCTTCAAAGTCCGCTACATCTATCCCAGGCCCTGGTATATTATTTATTATATACATAACATCCGCTATAGTATGTTCGTATTCGTCGGCAGAAGCATTAGCTTCCATATTTATCGTAACTATGTGTCAATAAAAATATCCCAAAAGTCCAATAGACTTCTTAGAACAAACGCAGCACAAGTTAAAGAAAAAAAAGTTTGTTTTATAATTAAGAAAGAGGCTTTCTTTTAATCAATGAAACACAAGTGACCCTACCGTGCGGCATCAATTTGAAAAAGTCCCTCAACCGATGACTTAAAAAATTTTAACGTAGCAACGGATACCGTCATAACTTTATAGCCTATGTAAAATGTAGCACCAAGTATAGATATCTTAATGGTCAACTTTAAGATTTTACCTGACAACGATGGTGGTGGTATTCTGTAAAAAAGTTAATAGATTAACACGTGCATAATGTCACACACACACACACACACATCAGGACAATAGTCTTCATATTTACCTCATGATAGGTGGTATATCAGTAGGCTTAATTTTACCCCAATTTGCAATAATGCCAGATGTGTGCCCTAAACCAACGATTCCTACGACTCGCGCCGGTTCGAAAACATGATTAAAGGTACAATGAGGTTGACAGGCTATCTGCAAAGAATTCGTCAAGTAGATATCTCGCTCCTTCACAAACACTTCTTCCAACACTGGGAATTTCTCTTTCATGGCAGCGATCATTTCGTCCAATATCGATCGTTGTTTACAAAATTCGATGTCGTCTTGCGTAATAGGATCTTTCATTACTACCAGATGCCACCCTAGTTTTATGGTCTGCCACCAGGATAATGATCGTAACGTACGTTGCATCGTTATGTTAATTGGTCGATCGGCCAAATGAACAATACAATTTGGCACTTTTTTTGCCTAAAAATTACATAATACAATAAAGTTACGTAAGAATTACGAGTAATACTATGTATTTAGTTATGCATAAATGCAAGAATTACAATACAGATAACATATTGACTATTTACTGACCTCTTTGAATGCCCTCCGGAATTCCCCACCGGGTGGCATACCAAGTTGCTTGGTGACATGTGCTGCCATTCTTAGCAATAAAATGTGTAATAAACCATCATATACTCCTTCCCTTTTTATAATATCCATAATGGTTTCTGTAAATAAATTAAGTACAATAGTTATATAGTACAATTTTGCAGTCACTACAGTAATTGCAAAACTAATATAGAAATTTAGAAATCTAAACACATAGAGACTTACTGTAATCTATATTTTTAGCGTAATTAAACATAGTTTCCTCGTCAAGCTGAAGTATACCAACTCTGGCTCTGCATAGTTCAACAACAACTATATGAGGTTGTACAGCTTGTATGACCTTCAAGAAAATAGAAAAGAACCCTTAATATAGCGGATATGTATTTTAAATCTTTGCAAGAAATTAAACATACTTAAGATTAAAAATCAAGATTTTATTGTTATAAGTTACCTTTGACACATCATTTTGACTTTCAATACTAAAATGCGCCGTTCCTACTAGGTACAACTTTCCTCCATCCGGCGTGGTCAACAAAGTCACAGTTTCCGGCAATCTCTCATCAATGGTAGAATCATACTCCCTTATTTTTGGTAGTTCACTTATTGAGTCGCCAATACTACATCCCTTATTCTGGATATTGGAATCTATATTAAATCAAATATTTTCAATATTATAAGTCAATATACCTAAACAATAAGTTAAATTAGCAACAAGAGAGAGAGAGAGAGAGAGATACCCCGAAACTTTAAAAATTTCTTTTTATTTTTATGTTTCTGTATTACTGGCATTTTAAGACACTTTCAGACAATGGGTTATGTTATAATAGCAATGGCTGGTTTCATTATTAGATTATATGTGATTATATAGATTATGAAACCTTACAACATTAGCTACTTTAAAGCATAATTCACAACTAAAGAGACATGCTTGACAAGCAGATAACAATAGCTAGAAAGACTAATATTACAAAAAATACTGACAAATTTATTTTTTCAGAGATTTGTGAGGAATATTTAAAATATAACATAATAATTACCTTCGTCGATAAAAATAACTTCACTATCAGAGAATTCGATGCTTTTTATCTTGCTGTCGTCATAATTGTCCTCTGTGCTCATTGTCGATGACAAGGTGCGTGTCACTGATTGAGAATCTAATTTTGCTATACTGTACTCGGATTCCTTGGCAATCATTTTTTTCATTATATCTTGTGAGTTCAATTTATTCGTACTATGATCACCCTTTTCGTCAATTATGCTGTAGTGTTTGTTTTCTGTGGACAATAACAGATCGCTCTCCCATTGATCACCACTGACGTGATCAGCCTTATTAGATGCCATTTCTTTTCCTGGAAATTCATATATCTCTTAAATTAAATTCATATTCATTCCTATTAAATTGTCATTTATATAACGCACTTATCTGTTTTTAATAAATATTTTTAAAATAATTCTGTTAAGACTACACATTAATAAACTATAATAAATTCTCGCATTCAAATAAGATAAAAAGATGTTAATTAAACGCTGCATATTTTTGTACTGTAAAATAAAGGATATTTCCCAGTTCTCTTAAAGGCTGAATTTTATTATCGCTTTATATGTTTTCTTAAGCAGATGTGAGTTGTCGCATGCTTCTAACCTTGTAAAAGAATGACACGTCTATAGAAATAATCTCGTGTCACTACAACCAAAAAATCCATAATTTATCTTTAATTAAACCAGTCGTCATTATTCAATTTGTATAGGACTTACGCGACAAACGGAAATTCGGAGAAAAGTATAACGTATGGAGAAACAAGCTTCAAGAAGAACACCCAATTGACGGCATTAAGATGCAAAGTTGCCAATTCTGACACGCAAGCAATCCATTCCACAGGAGCCCACGTTATGTGAATTCACGCTTCAATGGAGATGAATTTTTATTCTAATACTTATGACTAAAACATACTATAAAAATTGCAATAGAAGTGTAATAAATGTAATCAGAAAAATTGCGCCATTATTCTAAAAAATTATTTTTTGATAAAAATAATAAAATAATTTAATTCCAATCTGACTTTTGTACTATGGTGTAGCTAAGGTGTAGATAATTTTATTTATTATAAATATTTTAAAGGTCAAATTGCAAAATCCTTTAAAAACTTTCGCAGCTAAAACATAAGCCAAAGAACGGCTCATGGCAAAATATTGCATCTATCAAGACATTATATGAATTTATAATTACATTTGCACAGCGAGTAAGGAGCATTTTTTGATATTTATTATAATACTTTTAAAAGCAAAATTGCAAAATATGGTTCTTTAGAAGTTTTCATAGCTTCCAAGATAAAAAATAAGCTATGAAAGTCTGAGAACAATATTTCCTCTACGAGACAAAATATGTTAAAGTGCAGATATGTATCTGCACTGTGAATGAGGTGTAGATGAATTGCTTGCCTGTCGCTCCTGCAGACAGGCTTAATTGGCTGTAAAATAGAGCATTTCTGGGGACTGTAAAACCTCTCTATTCTATAGCCAATCAATATGCTTGGAAGTTTGTCAAACGACAAATCTACACTTGTGGATGCGATTTCTTCTTCGGTGCAACATCTTTCTTTTTGCTTTCTTCCTTTCCCCCTCCACCCAGAGGAGTTCCAGAGGCGGGGTGGTTTGCGTGCCCCGCGATCCGTACTGTCACGCACGTAGCTTCGTTTGCGAATTTTGGTTTTGGGCGGCACCGTTCGCGAGGATTCATCGTCGCCGCCGGGCCTCGATGAAGATGAAACGGATGAAAAGCGAAGTAATCAATGCGACGATCGAGTCTTATTTGAAACGGCGTCATTACCAGGTGCTGTGTCGCGGGTATTCCCGTCGGGGGTTTCACGCCGCGCGTGGTTCGTCATAAACGAGCGTGGTGCGCCATAACCTCCCTTCACACGCTGTTGCTGTTTTTCTAGGCTAACGACGTTTACCGCAGGGGCGATCAGTTGTTCTGTCAGAACAGTGACCAGACGACGTTGAACGCGACCGCTGAGTGCGGCACTTCGCAGGAGAATTCGATCGTTTTCAGTGCAATCACCATTGATATTACCGCGGCGGATCAGGCTTATCAGCGGTACGATTTTATGGATTATATTACAGAAATTAGATAGAAAAATGTGATTTTTAAGTGGAATTTTATTTTTAAATTGAAATTTTTGCTAAAAAGTTGACAATTAATGTGTGAATGCTTTTTTTGCAAACGTGACGATTTTATTTTAAAGATGATTGTAGTATACAAGATGCTAGTTTTAATCGTCTTTTTCAGATTAAAGAAATGGATGAACAACATACTCAACGAAAAGATAAGGGTAGAATTGCAGGGACTTCTATATCCAATATTTTGTCATCTGTATTTAGAGATGCTGTACACTGGAAATCAACAGGCTGCAGCCCAATTCTTAAAAACACATCAGAATGAATTTGTCAGTGATACGGAGCAAAACTTCTTGCAGTTATTAAGTAGTGTATATTCAGTGCAAGAGATTGATTTGAAAGAGTATGTAAAGGTGTTCAGATCCAGAAAATATAAAGTAGATCTGTCCGAGTCTGCTCATATTTGCCTGAAACAATATCTTACCAAGTACGGACATATAATATTAATGCAGGTAATATATAATCGCTTTTAAATACATCTGTTTTTCTTAATCTAAACTGACTTAATGTAAAATTGAAGTAAAAAGATTAATCTAAATCTGTAAAAGATTAATCTTTTTATATCAATTTTATGTTAAGAGAGATAACTATATGATTCATTTATTATAAAATATCTTTAATAATAAACAATTTCTTACAATTCTGTGTAGATTATAAATACACACATCACAATAATTAGAAAAGAAGACAGTCCTCAAATGGATGGAGAAGTACCTGAAGAGAAAAGTCAGAGATATGAAGCAAGTATTAATGGTCATGTGGAACAACCATCTGGCACAGGTGTGGATCGTGAAATGAGAGAGTTGCAGGAAGCTATACGATTGATACAAAACAATGCTCATCAACCATTAAGATTATTTACAGTGAAAAATGCTATTGAAAAGTAAGTAATAAATTATAATTTACTTTATAATTCTTATTATTTATATAGAGTGTATAAAATTTGCTTAACCCTTATATTTTAAAATAATTCAAAATTATGAAAAACCACGAATTACACGTTCAATCATTTTGAAGGACTACTCGTTTAAAGGAATTGAATTGGGATTAGACTTTATAGATATATATTAAGTGTATGTTCTTTGTACATTTGCAGTGCGAGTTGCAGTCTTATTGCTCCTAAAATGGATAAATTAGCTGTAGGTTTTAGTACAGCCGAAATACGCTTGTGGGGTATAGGTGAAACAGTGTTGGTTAAGATGAAAGATAAGCAAACATATGTTCCATCTGCCTGTGATATACCACTTCATAAATACAACGAGCAAGAAAGCACAGTGTGAGTTGCAGTTGTATATAATTTTCTTATTTGAGTATAATATCTTTTGAAGCAATTACAAAATTTTATATTTTAATAACAGTAGGAGCGAAGCAGGGGCAATAATATTAAGAGGACACACGGATGTAATACATGATTTAAGATTTATTCCAGAAGTAGACATTCTTCTTTCTGTATCAAGCGATAAGGATATGAGAGCATGGAGACTCAACAATTATTCGTGTGTAGCAATATATAGGTAAGCAGATTTATTTCTTTCTTTCTTGCAGCCTAAAGAGTCATGAAAAATTAAATATTGAAGGTTCTCGCAATTCTTTATTCTATATAGTAAATTGATTCTGAATCAAGCAAAACTAAACCTGTAGCGCTTCGAAGTAAATGTTTTTTAAATCAAAATCTCTAATGTAATATTAATGAAAACGAGTGAGCTATACAATGAAATATAAAATATGTAACATATTATATAATACATATGTTTCTCTCGTTGCAGCGGTCACAGCTATCCCATATGGTGCATGGATACCAGTGTGTTTAATTTATATATCGCCACAGGCTCACATGACAGAACGGCAAAATTATGGTCATTGGATAGGACGTTTCCCTTAAGAATATTCGCTGGTCATTTTTTAGATGTCAATGTATGTATTGCAATCATTATTATTTGTATTTTATAATAGTATAGTATATTGGATTATTGGATGAAAATTATATTTCAGTGCATAAAATTTCATCCAAATGCGAGATACATAGCGACAGGATCTGCTGACAAGACAATAAGATTATGGTCGAAAGACGATGGAAATTTATTGCGAGTATATGTTGGAGCGCAATCGACCATTTATACTTTAGCTTTTAGTCCAGATGGCAAATATCTAGCTGCTGCAGGTAATTTATATGAAAAAAAGTATAAGATGTATATTTAATGAATTGTTCTTTAATGGAAATTACATTACTCAGGTGACGATAAGTCTATATCCATATGGGATTTAGCATCCAATGGTTTATTGACTGAACTGAAAGGCCATAAGGATACAGTCATGAACGTAGATTGGAGTTTGGATGGGCAATACATTGCCAGTGCAAGTCTAGACGGAATCGTACGATTGTGGCCTACTCAAGATTTCATCAAAACATTGAATGGGTATATACGCTTAAATCCTTTTTTCCTTTAATTAAAAATGCCATCTTACTTACTATTTACTTTTTTTAGAGGATCGTCAAGTACTATGTCGCAGACAGAGGCGCCACAAATTTATCAGACATATTGCTCAAGCATTCTCTCATTGAATTATTACAAGAAAAATAATTCGTTAATTTGCATCGGCACTAAATAATCTTATTTATTATCGTGCTAGTCAAATATAAAAACATACTTCTAAATTCAATCTTTTTTTATCTGATATATATTGATAATTTTTTAGCAAACTTGAGACTGCCTTTGCGTTAAATTGATTTTATATATCAATTAAGATCTATAGAGATAAGATTTATTCTGTAATTCTTAATGACATCTTTGTCATTAGTCAAATAAAAAATCTGCACAACTGACGTACTGATACTGTCGTTAAGAGTTATAGAATAGATTTCTTTACCATTTATGATAAGTTTTTACAGTATTTATAAGAAATGCATCACCATTTCAATACATTTAACTGAATTTATATTACTATATATACTCTCACATTGATTGCACTTTAATTTTATTTTTATTAGTTTTAACGTTTTTATCATCACACAAAAATAAATTTCCAATCATAACGATTAAGCTCAGTGAGCTTATTGTTATGAATCATTTACTTTCGTTAGGGCCGGTTGTTCCAACTTCTTGGTAAACTTACCTATCAGATAAGTATATGTTCGTCTTTATTTATTTAAGAAAAGAAATGAAGATAGACACATGCTTGCCTGGTAAATAAATTTACCAAGAAGTTAGAACAACCGGCCCTTAATAACATTGTTATGATATTCAAAAATCACTTATCTAATACTTTATCGTGAGATGAAATCTATCACTTACCAGATTTCTCGTAAATTTAATGTAATATGAAAAACGTTAAGTATTTAATAAATTTTCAATGAGAGAATTATAATTTAATGAGAGAAATTATCAGGCATTATGTCTGTGGAACTGTATATAAGTTTCCTATGGGAATATTGTATTGATTAAAGACAATTCAATAACAATTTTGTGTCTTGTTATAAAGACTTAATAAATTGTGAATAATGTTAAAAAGTACCAAAAATACAATTTTTATAAAAATCAATGTCTATATATATTGTTATTGTACAATTCATGTTACACTTAATTCTCCGTATATACGTGGATCTGTCCTGAACAAAGAAACATTTCGTAACTGTAAAACAAGCAAATCTATTTGTCTACATCTTTTTTTGTTACGGCAGAGAGGAACGTCGTTTTAAGGCGTTTTCATTCATCAATGTGCAGCCTCTATGTGCACATTGAATTACATAGTCAAATATCTATGAATTCTATAAGTAATGTGTATGACTTTGGGTCTCTTCTATGCTATGCCCATGTTTATTTGGTTCTGTTTGCTATACTCGTAAATTTTACAATATATGCATTCATATTTTAAATGTTTTATGCAAATGTGCATAATCGTGTTCTACAAATGTGCAATACCACATGTATCATGATATAAGTTCAATTAATTGATTTGATAAAAATTCACTCACCGACTGCTGTCGCTGCTACTGCTGCTGATGCTGCTGCTGCTACTGCTACATTCCTTTTCCAGTTTTGGACGGATAATATATCACACATACGAGCAAAACGTAAACCGCGCGCGAGAATTTCGTGAAAAGTACGGCACGTCAAGACACACTGAACAGTTAAATAAATCAATTCGCTCCCAGAGTTTGATTGCGCGACGACTAGTAAATGTTTCATTATCGGCACGATCGACATTCTACCGAAGGTATTGCGTACACTCTCAAGCGAATACGCGCACACGAAAACTTTGTCCGGAACGAAAATCAACGTGGCCTGACGTCACGTAACTTCGTGGAAACGCAGGCTGAGAAAATCGTTTGAATGAAAATCACACGCCGAGATACGACAAATTTGTTTCGAGAATTTCGTATGCTCGCACGACTAGTAGCACTTCAATTAGCACTCGCGATATACTACCGAACGTATCATCCCCTTCGAGCAAACACTTTGCTCGAACGCACACGCGAACACTTCACTCGAAACCGAAGGCACGATACCGCGCTTTACACATGAATACGTACGATCTCACGTCTCGCGACGACACTCTCGACAGTCTCAACATCGTAGTTGGGCACAATTCGAATTCTGAATACGCGAGACACGCGCAAAACACGCACGGAGTCAACGGAACGTTCGACTACGTATGACCAGCGCTCGAGCACGAAGAAACATGGCTGCCGGCACAGCAGCGGCGGACGTGACCGTTGATAGGTACACTCGGCGGTACTCGGCGCTAGCCGGCGCGACTCGGCAAGTCGGCCGCCGAGTCGCGCCGACTAGCGCCGAGTACCGCCGAGTGTACCTATCAACGGTCACGTCCGCCGCTGCTGTGCCGGCAGCCATGTTTCTTCGTGCTCGAGCGCTGGTCATACGTAGTCGAACGTTCCGTTGACTCCGTGCGTGTTTCGCGCGTGTCTCGCGTATTCAGAATTCGAATTGTGCCCAACTACGATGTTGAGACTGTCGAGAGTGTCGTCGCGAGACGTGAGATCGTACGTATTCATGTGTAAAGCGCGGTATCGTGCCTTCGGTTTCGAGTGAAGTGTTCGCGTGTGCGTTCGAGCAAAGTGTTTGCTCGAAGGGGATGATACGTTCGGTAGTATATCGCGAGTGCTAATTGAAGTGCTACTAGTCGTGCGAGCATACGAAATTCTCGAAATAAATTTGTCTCCGTTTGTCGTATCTCGGCGTGTGATTTTCATTCAAACGGTTTCCTCGGCCTGTGTTTCCACGAAGTTACGTGACGTTACGCCACTTTCGTGCCATGTTGATTTTCGCCGCCAATCAGACGAGCCGTTCTTTTCACGTATTTTTCCAAATGTAACGGTCGCGCCAAGTGAAATTCTCGCGCGCGGTTTACGTTTTACTCGTGTGATATATTATCCGTAATATCGGGAGTGCCGAATAAAGTATCGGGCGATCGTTATTAATGTGTGGTTCGAGAATAGCAGGATGATGTCAGCAGAAAGCGGCAAAGGAATGTCAGCAAAACTGGAAAAGGAATGTAGCAGCAGGAGCAGCGACAGCAATCGGTGAGTGAATTTTTATCAAATCTATTATTTGAATTTATATCATGTATATGTGGTATTGCACATTTATAGAACACGATTATGCACATTTGCATAAAACAGATTTAAAATATGAGACCGTTCTCAGATTCCTCTCTGGTTACGATTTTTTAATAAGATTATGAAAAGTTGTTGCTTTCCTATTTAATCATTAAAAAATATAATACCGAACAATGAAATTCGTAACTTCAAAAAGAGTTAAAATAGAAATAAAATATTCAAAAAATATTTATTAAAATAACCATGAAATCAGCCACAATGTAGGAGTGTTGTGAATTTTTTTCAGATTTTTAAAAATATTTTAAGAGCTAGAAAATAATGTTATGTGACAGTGTGGAGAGTACAAGTACACTTGAAGGGTTAATAACATGATATTTTTAATTTCTTTTTTTCTTTTTCTTCCCAACTTTTTTGTCAGAAACGTTGGTTGACTCCTGTTTTTTTTCTGGCTTCCGTTTCAATGTTTCCTTTATTTCAGAATCTTCTTCAGTAGCATTAATAGTTTCCATATTTAATGGAGGAATGCTAAAATCTGGAATCTATAATCAAATAAATGTCAACAGAACGTTAACATATGTTTTGGTTTGTTTTTGCGTGTTTTTCTCTTCTTACCTCTGGTTTTACGAGCTTAAAGAGTAATTTTTCATGTTGGACATTAGATCTGTCCAAGCTCATTTGTACTACAATGGGATCAAATGCCCGAAATACGATATTCCCACAGGTTTGGGAATGATCCTCTGAATTGTATGTGAACGTGACAGACGATGAATTATTTAAATACAAAGTACCTTCCAAACCATATTTTGGTATAAGAACTTGTAAGGCATTTTTGCGTACAAAAAGAATATATCCTTCCTCATCCTGAATCTTATTACGGAAAAATATCTGAACACAAAAGAAAATAAATATTAAAATTACGAATAGTATTTCAGATGATACACACACAAAGTACAAAAAGATTGTCAGTATCTTTATGATAAACAAAACTAACATGTGTGTGAAGTGCGACTGACGCTCGGCCAGCATATTGCGCCATTCGATTTCGATAATTCAAATTCTGACACAACAAGTGATTCTTTTTTTTATCCAATAGTTCTGGATAAGTCGCATCAGCTCCTATACATACAGCCAACAATCGGTGTACAATTATATCCGCATATCTGTAAGATACCGTTAAGAAACTGTGAATATACGATTAATTTAATGTGTTTCTTAATGAATTTCCAAATGGCTTACCTTCGAATAGGAGATGTGAAATGCGTATAAATCGGACACGCTAATCCATAATGCTTAAATTCTTCCGGCTGATGCATTCCACTGATAAAATATACTGCTTGCAACATACATCGCGTAGCTAATATTTTTAACATTGTGTTGAAATAAGGATTCGATTCTTTATGAGTTTCTTCCAGTGATTGGGCTAATTCCTTGCCAGTATTCGTATTAATAGTAAAGCCCTATAAAATTAATTGTTAAATATAAATATAATATACATAGCTGATAATACTGATAATAGATATGATTTTTTCTTCCTCCAAAAAATCAAAAGAGACCATTATACTTCTCGTTTTCATCTTAAATATTATATCAAGTATTTAATTAAGCTTCGAATCATATAAATTTCATTTTAAACTAAATGGCAATACCTGGTTTTTGGCAGCTTTAATTAACGGTTCAAAATTACTTTGCGGTGGTTCAGGATGTCTTCTTAACATGGCACATTCTGGAAATTCTGCCAATATCTTTTTGGCTACGCTAATATTTGCAAGCAACATAAATTCCTCCACCATAGAATTAGTCTCTCTCAGTTTCTTTGCTTCTACGTCAATAGGATCATGCGTTTCGCTGTCCACCTGAAAACGTATCTCCGGTGATGCTAAAGTCAAAGCACTGCAAATAAATTATTTAAAATTAAGAATTCGTTGTGAACAGCGATTCGGTATATAATTTGTAGAATTCAATAATTATATTATACCCATTCTCTAGACGTCTCTTTTTCAACTTCTTTGCCAATTGATTTAATCCTCTCAATGATACCGCAAGGGCATCTTGTTGAGTGGCATCGTCAATTTTCAATTGAGCTTCCTCATATGTCATTGCTTGACGCGAGCAAATTATAGATTTACAGAATCTTGTATCAATTATATTTGCGTTGGGGTCAATTTTCCATATACAAGAAAACGCAAATCGTTCTTCCTTACCTCGCAAGGAACAAAGATTTGAACTAAGCAATTCTGAAATAAAGAAATATTTTGTTGTATGATTTATGTGTCTGTAATGCAAGGTCTACAATGTCAGCAGAAGTAATGGAGTAGGAGTAAGAAGAAATATGAAATGAGATTTGCCCATTTCGTGTACTCCCGGTTTTTAATTGGTCAAATGTTACTCTTACTCCTTATTCCATTACTCCTGCTGACATTGTAGATCTTGCATAATATCACTTAAAATAAAATAATTTTATTTTACCTGGAACCATGTCGATTCGTTTATCGACAAGATACACAGTGGTAGCGCGTAACGCCGCTTCCTTATCCAGCGCGGTTCCAGGCCTTATGAAATGAGATACATCCGCAATATGCACACCAACTTCGAAATTACCATCTGGTAAAGTTCTACAATGTAACGCATCGTCAATATCGGTACAGCCTGGAGGATCCACAGAACAAATATCCAGATATCGAAGATCTTCTCTTTGCGCAATATCCTATAAATTTGTATATTTTATATATAAACAAATTCTGTACAATTTTACGTAACTACATTGTTAATCTCATTACTTATAATCACATGATAAATTATAGTAATTTATAATTGTATATTAAATTTCTTTATACAATTAATAGCTCGAGATAATTAGCGAATACAATAAATTTTAAATTAAATGTGTACATACCACTTCCGTAATAATCCATGGTAGCTTTGGAAGAAAGCTAAGAACAGCGTCAGAGAAACGGCTATGCGGAACATCGTGTTCCAAGAGCAACACTTCATTTTCTGTCTCTTTGTCTCCTATGTTACCAAGTGCTCGTACAAAATGACCCAGCGGGTATTTCGAATTTCGCGGCCACGAATCTAGCGCGACGATAATTCTCTGCTTACTCAATATCTCGGCTTGCCTAGTTTCAATCCTTATTTTCGGAATTTTTCTCTCGGCCGGAACGAATAGATGCCTCACATTCTATGCACATAATGACGATAAAATAAAAATATTCAACAGGCACAAAGATTTGTATAATATTTTATATACCCCTTTAATTGCACTCGGCTGCAATATTCCACAGTATTGTCTCCATTTTCTTCTGATAATACCAACAATTTTGCCAGTTGGTACTATTTCCTGTGTTTTTGATGAACTCTGTTTATGAAGTATTTTTTCATCTTCTGTGACTTCATCAACATCCGCACCCTCTTCATCTTGCAAAACAATTTCACTGGGTGATGACCATTGACTGTCTGGTAGTAGTTCAATCGCGACTATATCACCGTCGACTGCTCTGTTGAGATGAGATCGTCCTTGTATAAATATCTAAAACAATAAAAATAAAATCATAGAATTAATGGTGTCTTTGAAAGATTACATATATATTATCAAGTTTAAAGAAAAATTTATTACAATAAAAGTTGAGTCTTTTAAGTATTTATTATTTCACATTTATACATTTATTAAAATTAAAAAAAGATTTACAAAAATTTATAATAAACATTTTGAATGTTTTAAATACACTTGATTTAAATATATTATTTATATGTTTTGATTTAAATAAATCATTTAATTGCTTTTAAAATAAGTTTTCAATGATTTTCTTCTTAAGTTTGATAATATTTACAACAAACTGTATTTGAATATTTCTAACATTTAAATATCTTACATGTTTTTCTCTTCCTTCAACATTCACATTTCCTTCGAGAAAATTTTCCCTCGACGCCAAAAATGTTCCTTGCAACAGTTTTCCTGATGATATGCCATCGTGAATTTCTGCAGGTGTTAGATGACAGGGAAATAATTCTGGGCCTTGAATATTTGAAGCGTAAGAACGTTTGCATAATTTATCCAGCAGAAAACTTGCATTCTCCAATGAGGCAATATAATCTTCCACTGTAAAAAAAAAAATATATATATATATATCACTCTATAGATTACATTCATATCAAGTTATAATTTGTAATAATATTAAATATGTCTTACTCGATACTACAAATATTCCTTCTTCAGCCGCACGTGCTTTATTTTCCATGTCGTCTGTTAGCAAAACAATTTTTACATTGTTATCATCAGAGTTCAAATGGGTATTGTACCATTTAACTGCAACTCTTATTGCTCTGTCGTTACGATCATTTGTCTTTTCACCTGGTTCTCTCTCAATATAAGTTTCCCTGCAATATTGTAAAATATTATACTATAGCAAAAAAAAAAACATCTAATTATCCATCTATCCTTTTTGGCACAAGTAAAATTTCACTCTCAAATTTCTTTGAATTAAAGAATTTCTTTATTCAATAAAGGTTTTAGTATTTGAGTTAAGAAACAATTTAATAATGTAGTAGAGATACTCAAAGTACTTCTAAATTTGTTTAGACTTTTTAAAGGTCTAGAACAGTCAAAAACTGGCTGGAAAAAAAGATCCAGATTATAGATAAAATATAATTGCAGACAAAGAACTCATATATATATATACATATATATATATAAAGCATGTTAATGAAATGTTAATGAGGAAATAGAATAATATCGAATATATTCTTTCCTCTCCTTGAAATAATTATTGTGCACATACCGATGATGTTCATTGATAAAGACAAAAAATTTTCTCTTTGCATTTGCTATGATAAGCTTCAGCTTTTTATATACGGTGGAACTTTTGTGTCGAATTTCTTCCAGTACCGTCTGTAAGATGATCACATTGGTAATAACATCTTCTTCCAGTAAGTCTATCTGTAATTAGAAATTAAACTGTTTAGACAATCTGATAGAAAACTCATGTAAAAAGGTATTTGACACTATAGTGCATTGAATATAATGCTTACTTGATCCAGAATTATATTTGTGTCAAGTATAAGAAAATATGGGCTTGTAATTAAGGAAGACTTTGCACTAGCATCTTCCATGTCCAAGATTGTTTTCTGAAGTCTAGCTTTGCACTTTGTACACGTTTTAAAACCACAGTGAATATCATCTCTGAGATAATGTTCTCTGACAGTCTAATAAGAGTAAAAAATATAAGAAATGTTATTTTTATTAATAAAGTTTTCAACAAACAATTAAAATATGTAAAATTAATTTAAGTTTATGTTTAAAGTTTCTAAAAACTTTCAAAATAAATTTAAAATCCTACGTACTTTAAATATATTCCCTCCCTTCGTCCTTCTGAAAAAAACCTTTGTTGCTAACATGTGTTCATTTACACGCTGTGTTAACACAGCGCGAATTTCCTTCTTTAATAAAGTTTATTAATTCTACACCGAGTTACCGGGGTCAACAAAGAGGTTAAGTTAATTTAGAAAGAGTACACGTGTTAGGTTAGGAAGCTATCAAATTCTTGTGACGGCCGAAAGATGTCACGGAAATGCGCCTGTCGTGCTTTGAATTCGCATAACTAGATGGCGCTAGATGCCTGGTTCCTGTCGAATAACAGAATAGACTTGCTCCTATTTAAGCGGACTTTACATTTTTTTTCGATATAACAGTTGTTTGTCTCAGATGTGACATTGAATGATTGCTGAATGATTATATGATTTTTGCTTTTACAAATATTATATTACAATTTTTCTTTATATAGGTCTTTTATACGTGGCATGTGTTTTTCTTTTATTCAGTTTATCATTGCAAATACAAATTTTTTTTTATAAGAAATGCAATGATTGAAAAAGACAAGTCTTTGAAACGATTTCTGGTTCCCCTGATGTCAAGGGCTTTTGTGTTTAAAATATCAAATTCACGATTAATTTGTCAAAAAGACATATGAGAATAAATTATCTATGATATATCTTAACATCATTCGAACGACACGATCTCTTTCTTAACACAGATATCCCCTTTCATTGCTCATTAATTATTTTAAGTAGACTAGGGCTAAGCCATCAGAAACGAGTTCCGCAGCCGTGAATCGGTCTCGCATTTTGGTCTCGGATCGAATCGAGGAACGTGTTCCCGTTCGAGAGGCCGGCGGTTCTCTCCCGATTGACTTATTCGTAAAGGGAGCCTTATGTTCTCCGTTCGGCCCAATCTATCGCCCGATGCGACGTGGGCGGGAGGGAAAGAGGAGGCAGGCGAGGATTTTTACGAGCGGCGGACCGTGCACCGGGAACGAAGGGCTCGCGTGCGTGCGCGTAAAGGGTAAGGCAATATTGTGCGACGGTGGGTCGCCTTTAACGTAAACATTTACGCCTCGTGGCAACGCTAAAATATGAAGCCGTCGCTCGGGACCGGGAGTCACAGTCTCGCTCCGAATAATTTATGAGATTCCCCCGTCGGGGACACGACGGTGTCCTGCCTACGTTTCGTTCAATCATTTGAGAGACTCATTGAAACTCAGTCTTTCGATTTCATAGAATTTTTTGCCTTCGTTTTAACCGACCATGTACAAAATTCAGGGATCATATCGAAGATCGTCCTGTTAATCGCTTTGATGATGCATAGGCAAAATTCATATAAAGTAATAAAATATGATTATTATTAAAATAATTATTTCTGCGTAAATATATATATAAATCTTATACAATTTAATAAAATTATTTATTTAAAACTTATAAAATTATAAAAAAATTTATATTAGCACAAAAATATTTATTTTGAGAGTTTAAATTATGACACAAACGCCAATGCCCTTTTTTATTCTGACAATTATCCTCCTCCACATTTTTTCACTCACGTTCTTCATATCACTTTGCTGCCAATTCGTTTTTCCCCTTTTCCCAATGTTCTGTCAACCGTTCCGTTATGCGAATGCATTTTAAGTTTGCATTTTAGTTGAAGAATAGCCGCTGTATCGCGAGACGAGGAGCTCCCAGTCATGGTTGTACGTCCCGCATGGAACGTGACCGCGTGGTAATCGCTCCTGTCTCGCCTCGCCGCGACAAACGGCTATAAAACGGCAGTAAAACCCGGCCCGAGGGGGATGAGCCCGAGCGCGGGATCAAGATGGAAGGAAAGCGTGAGGGAGAGCGAGGGAGACGGGAGATCGGTTCCTCGGGCCGTGGGGGTCAGTTTGCTTTGACATTACCCAATCAAAACACGAACTCCTTCTCCCGTTTCTCCGATTATTCCCCGACACAAACGGATCGAAGGATAAAGGCTCCTTGGTTGCTGCAATTTATCGCCCTTTGATAATCGCTCGCTCGATTGCTTGAGAGCGCCGAGAGATTGGTGGTGCAAACATCACTTGCGTCTCTATTATACCGCCGAAAAAAGACTCTGAAAGTGTAATTGGATCTCTAAAAAGTTGACGCATGCAAGTGATCCGTATACAGCGATTTTCCGACTTATTGACAACAAAAGAAAATGCAAAAGGAGAAAGTATAACAAAGGTAAATGTTTTATTAAAGAGAACGTGCTGTAGAAAAAAGTAATTAAAAAATTAGCAAAAACTATTGTAAAAAATTAACAATTATAAACAATTTACTATTTATTTATATTCCAAAAAATGTGTTTTCATTATTAAGTATAACAACGTTGATCTTTTTTTTTTAATAAAACATTTATATGAGTCAAGTATCCTTTTCTGCCAGTCCAATATATTTTCAGGAAGATATTTCTAATGGACACATAGACAGACCCATATTCTTTATATTCATAATATGTATATATAAATATATACAGTTTTATCCTTATAAATAAATATATTTAAATATATCGTAATTTATATAACATACTTAATTACATATATTTAATATATTTATTATATTTGTATCAGCAGTGTTTCAAAGAGTCTATCTAGAAGGATTCCACGGTAAGAATACTCTCGGCGGTTTGCCATTGCCTTCCGAAAGATAGCGATCGAAATATAAAATCCGATCTCATCGGACTCGAACTCTCGGGCCTTTAGCATAAAAAGCAATCATACTACTATCTGTGTTATGATCACTACGGTCGAATACACGTTTGAAAACAGTTTTGTTAGACCTCGTCGAAATAATTTTCAGATCTCCATCCAGCTAAATTTCTACACACTTTTAACGGCAAAATCGTTTTTCTACATAGACAAGATTCAAAAAGATGCAATTGTAATTTTTTCCCTCATTTATTACTGAAGCTCGTAGAATCTAAAACGAGTTCGTAAGTCAGCATATCAAGTATCTCAAAATCGTAGAGATAGAAACCAAATCGGAAAATGTCTGTAATGGACGTCGGGTTTAACGAGCCATTCGTTCTCGGACCAACTTGTCGACAATAGCGCAATAGCGACCGCAAAGGGGGGGAGGAGGGTGGTACGAACAATCGAACACGAACGACCGGTCGATGTTGCTAAACATGGTCATTGTGCCGGGTTAACAATACCCCGCTATATCAGCAACATCGGCGTTCATAAGTCCTAACATTCGATCAACAAATCGCGCAGCCGGCCATGAGGCAGCTGAAAAATATCCACGCTCGACCACCGTTGTTCCACATTTGTTTCCCTTCCTGTCGCCAATCTCGCGCGATCCGTAATTTCTCGTAGATATCTTCCCCTCTCCCCCCGCGTCTTCCCACAGCTAGTAAATCTTCGTTTCAAAGCGGAGCTGGACCAGTGAATAGTTGAAATGAGACGCGCGAAATTCGACGCGATCTTCTGCTGCTCCGTTTCTTAAAAGAATAGCTTCTTTGAGCAACTAACACTTTTCTTCACATACACGAGACGTTGGTTTTTAAAGCTTAGTTTAATTCGTTGGTTTAAAAAAAGCAACAACGGAGATTTGTACGATATTTAACGATTAATATAATATTGATTTATACTCCAGGCGCCATAAATCTGTAACATTAATTTTAAATACATTTAATTAAAAATATGTTATATATATAAATTACAATATATTTAAATATATTTATTTATATTACAGATAACATTATGTATATAACAAAACATATATATTGTGTAAACACCGGAGCTAAATTGTAAAACTAGGCTTAAGGTGATGTAACATTAATTTTTCTTTCGGAAAACAATCCCTATTTTTTGTAATGAACATAGAATGAACAGAAGTTTTGCATTATTTTTTTTGTAGCGGATATTTTTATACTGCTTATCTTTTTTCTTTCTTTCAACATCTGTAGATTATAATTTTAACAAAATATAATTTTAACTTTCCAAACGGCAAAAAAAAAATAAAATGTAAAATAAATGTGAGACGTGTGACATTCGGTTCTGGAAGTCTCGCGTCTCTGTATGCCAATCCAGAATTAACGATCGACTCATACGGTTAAATCGAGATTCCGCGAGCGGAGAAAATGGGCACGGGAGCGTCCGCGGAATTGCGGAAGGCTTCGCCATTAAACGGCGGCGGATTCGCGTTCCTTACCCGCGTTGCGTCGCTGGCCGGCGGCGGCGATTCGCGGGATCGAATGCGAAGCTTCGCACGGAGTCGGGGCTGAACGCGAGCGTGCGCGCCGAATTGACGTTTCGGAACGAGCCCTCGACCAATCGCGAGAAACGAACGGCTCGCGGATGCCGCCCCAACATGGCGTCGTGGCTTTCCTTCTTTTTCTCTCACCCTCTCGGTAACGCGTTTAACGCGACATTTTGCTACGGCCGTTTCGTCGATATGTCATTCTCTTAGCGATTCCGGCTCTTTAGTGATCGTCCCTTTCGCGTGCACCGCGAGGAAGCGTATCATAAAATCCGCAAATTGTAATAGAGAATGCACAAATTGACAGGGACCCTTTATACATGATGGAAATAATGAATAAAAGAAAAATTACTTTTGATGAATGTATCTCTTGTTAACAAATTGTATATAAGAACTTCTTTCTTATCAAGTTTTAATTTCAATTTCTTTTCTCGGCATATACTTCTCTTTTCCTTCCTTCTTCCTTTGTTGCTTTTAATTCTATTTAATTCTATTTGTCTCTTGAAATGTTGATGATAAATAATATTGATAAAAGGGAGGAAGCTTTGTTTATTTATTTATAACATTCTTTGTGCGTTATTGTAATTTAAAACAAGAAATTTTTCAATCCGTCAAGATTGAAATCTGTTATAAAATAAATTACGTATTCGTAACTTGCAATTGTAAAATTGATTCAAGTACTTTTGTATTCAAATATATTTATTATTTATTGAATACTTCAATTGTTATTAGATTCTTCAATTATAATTTTAAATTTCCCTTCTTTTTCTATTAAAACGCGTACTAGAATAGAATTTAGCGATTCGTCCATCTTTATATTGATTGGAGAAAAATTAAGTGCGAAAGAAGTTATTTTTGTGCGAATTTGATGCAATATAGATATTGTAAATTGCGATATTATCGAATAATCGTAACTTCATGGTATTTAATCGCGAAAATATGCATGCCATCTTTGACGGTAGTCAGCGATTTCAACGGCACGATCTCGTTCTCTTGACCTTAATTCCTGACATCGATTTTAACTGATGGTTCGAGCAAAACAATAGTTGCCTAATGTGCCTCACGAAACGCGTCGTAAGCGCGATTACATAATGATTCGCCCGTCCGCGACCGACATTCGAACTGTCACTGATTTTTTTTCTGCAAGTCGAATAAGCGTCTGCCTTCGAAATCAGTTTGGCATACATTTTTAAAAATAACCAAGTTGTATTGGGTATAATAACTGAGAAAAACTCTGTTAGAACTTCTCGGTAATCATAGAAATTATCGAAAGAGTTTGTGATAGATTGTTTCAAATGTGAATACGTTACGAGATGCGTTTTTAGTCTGGTGAAAGACGAATTATGATAATTATGGAGCCGTGTTGAGTTTAATTTTAAAATTTAAGATAAAAGATTTTTTGACAGAAACTTTTAAAATTTAAAGTCTAATGTACGTTAAAAAAATATAAAGAAGAATTTAATATGTTGGGTAAAGGACTTTATATGTTTATTTCATTCAACTATTCCTTAATACCTGTTCTCTGTCTAGAATTTAAGTCTCGAAAAGATGCAATGCAGGCTGCGTCCTGATATTCACTGCCAGTACTGAAAATCTATAGTGTATGTAACGTAACCTATAGATTTTCAATAAAACTAAAAACGCATCTCGTAATGTATTCACATCTCAAACAATCGACCACAAACCCTTTCGATAATTTCTATGATTTGGAACGCAGCCACAAAATATTTTAATAAAGGAATAACGTTAATCCTCCTATCTTCTTTTATTTCTTCAAATATTCAATTTTATTGTTCTTTTACAATTGCTTTATTCATCTCATTCTCTTTCTTTTTAAATCAATCACAAAGAATATATATAAATAATCGCAATATGTATACTTCGTTGATAGAATTAACAGAATTATTTTCCTTTCTTAAAGGTTCTAAAATTGTTAGAGAAAATGACGAGAAATCTAGAAAACCCAGCGTAAATATTAAGAGAGAGAGAGAGAGAGAGAGAGAGAGAGAAACACACATTTTGGCGTCTAATGTAAAAATTAAAAAATTAAAAAAGACCGTCAACGCGAGACGCGTCTCGAATGCCGCGGGCGGGCTGGCCGGGAAGGGCGGTCTGAAGTTGGCGCGTAACGCGCGGCGACTCCGCCCCCGACTCCCTTCACGCCGTTCCGCGGTTCGGCGGCGGCGGACGGGCGACCGGCCGTCTCTCTCGCAACGGCATCCAGTCTCGAGCTCGCCTCTCGACACGGTTTCATCTCGTCGCCCGTGTCCGTTTTTTCGTGTCCGCGCGATCGGCTCGCCGTCTCTCCCGAGGTCGATTAGCTCATTATTAGCCGCCGGCTCCAGTTTCCGCAGCGTGGAAACCCTCGCCCCGTTGTTTCTCTCGCGGTGAACGGAGTGACCGATCGACGAAGGGAGTTCGACGATCTATCCCGGAGGATCTACGCCCATTAGCGAAGGTAAACGGCGAATCATGGTTCTTTCGTTTTTTTCCCCCCCCTTCTTTGTCGACGGTGAGTGTCAAATGATTGTCTTCCGTTGTTGTCGTCGGACAATGGGTTAATTCGCCGGAGTGCAGTAAGTGTCAAAAGCGCAAGAGGTACACGTAGCACACGGGAAATGGTTCTGGCGGCAAGGAGCCGAAAGGGTTGTTTGTTTTTCGTAGAATTTACCACGCCGCACGTTTCGGCGGTCGAGACGTTTCCTGAACGCTACGTTTATGCGTTTGAATTAATCTGGATAGATCGATTTGGATTTTTTTAATACGAGAATTAGAATAGTAAGATACGGGACTCTTGTTTCGTTTGACGTGTAAAATAATTTATAGGGTATAGTCACACTGTAAAGAAGAATATGCATTTATAAAGCTACATGAGCAAGTGTATACATTCCACTGTAAATATGGTGCGAATTTCTTGTTGTTCTTATTGTAACTTTACATTCTTTTTTTATGGCGAAGCATAAAAGACAGATCTCTATTATGCCTCGCACGGTGAGCGACGGCGGGTGCCGCGACGCGCTCTTACATATCTGTAATTTCATGTAAACGATATTATTAATCAAAATTATATCAAGGATGAATCATTCAAAAGATTAGTAAAAGATTTTTGAGTTTATTCAACTTGGAATACCATTTCACCGTTGCTCTAAAACATCCCCTTATAATTAAAGACCTTATCTTATCTAAAAATCAGTGTATTCTTGGAGATTAGTGTTAAATATATATTTATATGAAAGAATGAGTTCGCCGCAATATCTAAAAATTTAGCATAGAGATAATTATGAAGAATGCCTAAAGCATAATTATCAAGGTTTTGACATTTTAATAATCTCAGCTTGAGTGTCCTACATAATTATTTTGCTTATATAAGATTAGATAACAAAATCAGTTTACTTACGTTAACTTATGTAAACAAAAAATTTATTCAAGTTGAAGTTATGTTAAGATTAAATTAAATTAAATTAAAAGTTAATTTTGAAAAGTATTATTTATATTAAATTAGTATGTCGTAATTTTTTTAAATTAAATCACTCAAAACAATTATAATACAAATTATTAAATAAATTAACAAAGCATGAAGAATGTTCTATTTTAACTACATATTATAATTCTTGCATTAAATGATGTTGAACCAATAGAATTATTCTCAGCCCTATGTAAAAATTTTTAGACGCTCCAGCAAAATTGTCTTTTCCGTTAAATCACAATTCTCTATTCGTATCTGACATTACGTAGAAAGCTAGAAAATTAATTAAAATGGAAACAAATAATATCGATGCGTCATTTCCACAGTAGATTACGTAGCAATTTTTCTTCGTAAAAATTTTAGAATTGCGTGGTGACGCTAACGTTATCTACTTTCTTTTGAAGAGAAGAATTTGATTGAACAATTCAATGACGGAATGGACTAATACAACTTAATCGGATCGTTTCGTAGATTTATCAGGTCGGAAACAACGGAACGTTGACGGCAGAAGAGACAGAGAAAGAGAGAGAATGGGGCGAGGTATGCGCGATGAATGAAATTCCGCATTATCGCTCGTACGGGAGAAAGAAGTAAATCATCGCCGCGCGTACGTATACATTTTTTTCGGCTATCTCTCAAAGACTTCGCGGTGGCGCGCGAGTTTACAAACTTCGGTTCCGCGATCGGTCGCGACCGATTTGTAGCGGTCCGGACGCGGGCGGCTGTTTACTAAACAGCGAGATAAATATTTCTTCTTCTTTCAATGTAACGCGCGCGCGCGTCTACGAAGATAAGCGGAATTTTCTCCATTTAAACCGCGGAAAAGAGTTGACGTATCGCCGCCGATCGGCGGCCGGCCGATCGGCGCCGCTTGCCCTCTTGCCCGCTCCGAGGAACTCACGTGAATTCCGACTAACGTCAGCGCATCGTCACTTTGCATCGAAACACGCTTCTACACGGACACAAACACACACGCGCGCGCCGAGGCGCGAAGCAATTAAATCTCCGCTAAATCCGAAATTAAAATGTGTGAAAATTTTGCAAAAGTTTAGTTAAAACCCCGATTTCTTTCAGCAGCTCAAAATGTAATGTAAGAATTATATTAGTAATCGTATTCCCTTTTTTCATTTGAACGTTCTTTATTATTTATTAATTAGTTGGATAATTTATAAATATAATTACAGGGGCTAGAAGATGTAGCCACGAATAAAGTGAGTTTTCGCAATAAATCTCTAAATAAATATATAGATTGTATTATCTGTGCTTTCGTTTTTATTAATTTTCGTTATTATTTATTTATGTCTAGCAAAGTATAATAATGTAAGACTAGGTAAGATATCCCTATACAAATGTAATACTATAAGTCAGTATTAAAACGGTCGGTAATTAAGCATTGCTGTTAGTACTTTTAATACTCAAAATACACGTAATAATTACTGATCAATTTAATGTTGCCTAGTATTACATTTTTATAAGGGTAGAAGATTTTATGAAGTCCGTTTTAAATTAGAGATTGGGCCCGAATCTGAAGCCCGAATATTAAATTAGAAATTGAGATTAGAATTTGACCGCACAATTTTTGCACTAAAGAAAAAAACGGAGTTTCTTTATCACATACGCGAGGGTCACTCGTACATAATGAAGTAATTATCGTAATGAGATGCAACTTGGTAAATATAGAAAAATGTAGAGAATCTCCGTATTTTAAAATTTGAATGATCTTGATAAAAAGATTTGTATTAATTTGTTTCATCAATGCGTAATAAATGTACAAGTACCTTGATTCTTCGTAACATTTTTAATCTTGCAAAGTTGAACTCGCGCGCGTATCTCTTTACGGGGACGGGTTTCTTCAGCTTTGCCAATTACAAGAAACAAAATTATTCGAAAATCTTAAGACACTTTTATTACATTGCATTACAATGATACTTTTCTAATTTTCCATTAAAAAAATTTAATTTTTCTTGTAAATAAGATCCCTATTTATCAGATTCTTTTTCGAGACAATTTTGGAGACACACATATACATTCGAGATTGTAAACGCATTAGCAAGAAACCAAAAAACGTTGAGACCTCTGATTAGAACTGTTTACACGTTTCTTATCGCTCGCGACCTCTCGCAACAGACCTTTCGTTACAAACAGAATTACAGCGGATTACGAATTAGCGACAGATCTATAAAAACATAACGTCGCCTACATGTAACAAACACATAATCTAATCGATGGGCTAGGGAAGTTGGGCGGGGGCGAGGGGGAGGGGGCGAGCGGTGTGAGACGATTTCCCGTCAACAGATATATAAATATCTTTGGCCCGGTTAACTGTGCGAATGATTGATAAGGGCGTTTCATTAACTCGCCTTGTAATCGCGACAGGCTGTCCAAAAATTTCCGAGAGTTTTTAGAGAGGCGGCTTAGGGAATCGGCTAAATTAAAGAGGGGAATGACCCCGAAAAATCGTAAACACCGCGATCGGAGCAAAGTTTACGACGCCACGGACGAGAGGCGTCGAGGTTCTCTCTCTTTCTCCCTCACTTTCCGTCGCGAACGCCGGCGGAAGTCCCGATGAGTCCCCGGGGACCCGGAGATCCCTTTCCACCCGGTCGTCACTAAGGGCGCTAAGTGCTCAGCTGTTGCGCGCTCGTCATCCCTCCGAAACCGGCGGCGGCGTGTGAGAGACGCGTCTCGTCTCGTCTCTCGTCCCTCGCGCTGGCCTTCTCGTGAAAATAGTGCATCGTCGCCGACGGCCGCGAGTAGCGTGTCTTGTCGCTGCTCGCTTAGAACACGCTGCAAACCCGAATTTCGATACCGCGAACGTCGTTTTAAACCCCTTCCCTTTCGACAAACTTCGACACGGTGTCTGTTGATAACAGACGCTCCGACAATCAACCTCGTGGACGTGTCCTCTCTTTTTTTTTTTGGTTTTCTTCTTGCCGCATCCCGAGGACCGCGACGAAGTACCAAAGTTAATCTCCTCTTATCAATTGTAAAACTATGTACGTTGAATTATTATTATACTTATTATACTTTGACACCAGCGAATGTGTGATATTTTTGATGAGTCAGCTGACCTGATTCCCGGACGGAATTACGTTAATGATTGCATCAGCTTTTTTTCGATGTTGTGCGTAGATTGCGAGTCGGTCAAAATTGCAGATTACTGATACTTTAGAGAAGTTTTTATGCTCCTCGGCAATTATAGTGTTATAACAATTAACGTAAACTAGATTAATTACTCATAATTTTCAACAATTGTGTACAATTTAAAAAATAATCATGAACTCCATAATATGTTTATATTAAATATATGTTTAAACGCGAAAAAGCTTTGTTGGATTTTTTTTTTTATTCTCTGATTGAATCAAAAGTCAATTTTCATTTTTCCATGTGCATTTCAATATGCATTTACGGGTTTCTATACAATAACAAAAATATATAAAGAGATGCATTAATTTATTATTGCAATTGCATTTATTATTGAAATATAATGCAATATTTGCCAAAAAAATCATAAAAGTTCAATTTGGTCCCATTTGCCCGAAGTTGAGAATTTGAATTTGATCGCCGACACTTATTTTATTGAAATGCGATTTTTCGACACTTGTTTTATTTTACATGACAGTTTACATGAAAAGATTTATTAAATGCAACGCATATTGCACTTTTCCTAAAACGATTGATTTAATTGTTTCCTAATCAATTCTTTATCGCATGTAAACGCATTACAGAAATTTATGGAAGACGTACGTTTGCTCTGTTACAGATTTTCTCGATTGTGTGCTTTCCGATTTAAGGGAACCCTTCGAAATCTGTTCGCGCTCGCGGCCGCCACGAACGCTCCGTCACGAAGATGTAAGGTGCGAGATCGCAGCATCGGCTCTTGCGATGTACTTTCCCGCATCGTATACAAAGGACAGTTTTACCCTTCTTTAACGATATTGCGATACTGTGCGAATTGTGTGTCGTCAGTGTGAAACGAATGTGTTTTGCTTACCGCGAACGATTTCGGGAGCATGAAACGATTTGTTTGTCGCACGACGTCCGAGTGTCAGTGAAACCAGATTCCGGACGATAAACAAATCTTGACTCGATAAATCGGAGAGAGGCATCGTTGTACCCTATCTGTCGAGGCCCATCGTCGGCGGTGCAATTGTGGAGAGCCCGACCGGTGATTGGGTGCAGCTGCAGCAGCATCGGGTAAATGCGACGGCCGACGCCTTTATGAGTTACGTGGACAGATCCAGGATGGTCTCGCACATCATCCCTGTTTCTGGGGTAAGTAAAGAAAAAAGAATTCGCGGCTTAAAGCTCAAAACATTTTTTTAAACAAATTTTGGTAAAACGGATCTGGCAAACCTCAAAAGAAATCGGGAATAAACGATAATAATTAGCGACGCTAATTATTAAGCAGAACTGCTTGACGTTTTTTTTTTTATGTTTTCGGTATCGATTTAAATCGGGCAATATTTAAGATGTACGACGTAATATTTGTGTGTGAAACAGCTCGGCGCAGAGGATCGATTGAAAAACGTTTGCGAAGCTGAATAAGGAATTTAACGTGTTTTATTCGGGAATGTCGGAGTAAAATGGGACGTTTGAAGTGCGTCTGTAATTTTGTGTAATGATAATAAGCAGCTAAAGCAGTGGGCCGTCATTATCCTATCTACATTTCGGCAATCGCTCTTTCTGTCATTCGCTTTTTGATTTTTTTTTCCATAGAGTTTTTCTCTGTTTCGCGGAACGATGCGAAAGGCGATTCGACGTCGTCACGCACGCTCACGTCTTATCTTTCAACAGGGGAACGAAAAAAGAAAAAGAGAGCCGGGGGTCGTGATCTCGAAAATTTCACAACGCAAATCACATCTTCTACGACATTCGCTTCGCGCCAATTTCGCATTATATTTCGGAGCAGCTTCAGCAAGAATCCGTTGTGACCAATCGCCTTAATAAATTCTCTTTATTTACACTCACTTTACACCCTTTTTTCCTTACATCTCGGAAAAAAACACGTCGCTGACTTTGGAGTTATAGAAATAACAAAGAGGAGAAGCACGCACACAGTTAGGATAGAATTTAGATTTATTCGGCGAGGAATTTCGACGTCGCAGATTTCAGCATCGACATTCGCGCGCGGTTCCACGACGTGATTCGATTGAATGGATTAAAACTGGGTTATCGAGCGTGTCGTTTCATCGATCGATCCGCTAGTGCGACGATCGACTTCGCGAACACGATCTAAAAATCGATAGCGACTCTGATTACCGTCCGTTCGTTAGCTCGCTGTTCGACCACCCGATTTCTCAAGGATTTCTCAATGAGATAATTAAGTGCAGAAGAACAAATATTAAAGCTCCTTTATATTCGTAAAAAAATTAGGTATTTTGATCGTTTCAATCATTAAGAGTGTACAGAACAAGATCAATCTTTTTTTAATTTTATAATGAACAATAAATTGAAAGAGGACTATATTAGAAATTAGCGCGATAAACGATGCGCGCAAAATTAAATGCAATCTTAATTGAAGTTTAAATTTATGTACCAATATTAATTATCACATTCCAAATGTTCCAGCTGAATTTCGAGTCATTTTCAGTGATAGAATGATATCGGAGTAAATCCTTACCTGTCGGAGTAGATCCTTATGTGTCCTTATCAATAAATTAATTGTTCATATTGTAAAGAATTATGATTCGATCCTAGCCAACTAGAATGAGAAAAAGACAATTTTTTTTTGTATGTGGCTCCAAAGTTTGTTTATTCTTCTTTTTAGTTGGCTGTTAGTCTATTACCTGCATTAGATGTATCATAGTTTAATAATTCAATTAATGCATTTAATTTTTTATTAAGAATTAAATGAAGGTTCTTTATTATATCTAATTGTTCATGTTACAAACATCGAAGTTACATACAGAGAAATAGTCACTGTAATCACTGACCAAATAGGATGCATCACGGCGATGACTTTGGTTGGGAAAATGTGAATGTTCTGGATGTGAAAAGAATTTTCAACAGTCGGATCATTTCGGAAATATTATACATTAAACTGTAGTAAAAAAAGCAGTCTCAATTTGCAAGCAGATATCGAATGTTTAAACCTTGATTTATATTCCATTTAACAACACATAAATATATATACTTGCTGCCTCATTAATAACATTATTTGACATTGCCTTTCATTTTCAGTGATCACTAAAGTTGTATTTAATTTTGCGCATCATTTACCATGCCGACTTCTGATAACCCTTTTTCAGATTTATTGTCCATTATTTAATGGTCAGAATCTTCACTGACTTCAGTATTATTTATGTAAATTGACCGAAAGAGAGATAGGCGAGTTGATTTAAAAAACATCGGAGTTTCCAAATTTTTTAAATTAAAGAATTTAACGATTTTTCTTATTAGCGCAAAAAAATATTTAATAAATTTTAAAGAAAAAAATTATTCTTTCCCCCCGATACTTTTTTCAACCAATCTTTGATATCTTTTTTTTTTACGAAAATATCGAGACATCGATTATTAAGGATTGGTTTAAATATTTCCTGAGAATATTTTGTTAGTATCACGCGAAAATATCATGCGAAGCAAAGCGTGACAAATGATAATGATACTTTTTATCGACACTTCGATAATAAAATGCTACTGTCCGTCTTGTCGTTGATCCATGTCGATCACTTGTAAATTACGACGGGATTTTTGAATGGTCATGAAAGCAAATATACGCAACAAACATAAGAGGATTGCAATTTTACGATTTCTCACCGGAAACAATAAGATTCGAAATATCTTCGAAATTATTTTTGGTACGATAAAAATTGCATTATAATTTTTTTTTTAACGATCTCTTCCCCCCCCTCTCTCTTTCTTTTTCTCTCATACACATTTAATTAGTACATTTATAAAAGTTGATTTTTTGCATTAAAATCTTAATAGTAAATCTTGTATTTATAAAAATTGCAACAAAAATGTTATTAATATTAACAACAAAATAAAGGGAAAAGATAAGGTATAAAATTAAATCTTTTTGATGTTTTGTTTCCAAGAAAATCGAATTTGTGAAAACGGAAAATAATTCTATGATATTATATCTCATAAAAAATAAAAAAAGAATCAAATACATTGGGCAAAAAAACGTGAGGTATCTGTAATTAATTACTTTTTCGTTCAATGCCGAATTTCGCGACTCGGCGATTCACGAAGCGGCTTAGAAGGCCCGTAAAACCGGATCGCAAATTAACGATCTAGTGAGACCGTAAGTTTCGCCCCAGCATAATACGATGTCACAACACCGAGTAGGTGTTTGTAAGCTTCCGGTGACGGCACTTCAAACATCGCAAGCACTAAGCCAAAAGTCTTTTGGCCTGCCCGCTCTGTTGTCTCTCTCTCTCTCTCTCTTTCTCTCTTTCCTCTCTTCTTCCTTCGAAGGAACTTCTTTACTGTTGCCATTTGTCCCACCGCAATTTCCTTGGTTCGTTTACCTCCGTTGTTCAAACTCTACTACAAGAGACTATGTTTTAGAGAGTATTTTAGGATGACGTTAATTTACCTCGATGCGCCATCCTTTATCGAAGATTTATAACATCCATGTTGTCCTTTTCGGATTCTTCCGTAGAATAACCAATATATCTAACATAAAATCAAATCACTTTTATTGAAGTTTTAGTGAAGTTAAATTATAACTTTCGATATTTTTAGTCGAGTAATAATAGCCCTCGCTACATCATTTGTGTCCGTGATTTGTAATTAATTCATTCATTTGTTTGTAAAAAAGTAGCAGTTATTTAAAATCCTTATGGAAATATAACTTTTATTTATGGATTATAATAATCCATATTTGTATGCTTTTATATTGACTTTATACCAACATGACATCCATATAGAAATTGATTATTTATTGTGCAACGTGAAGTACTGAATAATCTGTGGCAAAATTCCGAAATGTAATGTAAATAATTTTATTAATCAAATAACGTTATAGGATCATGTCCAATATATATGCTTATTTATTAATAAAAACTTACACCTCGCTTGCAAAAAAATTAATTTTCCATATTTGTATAATTTGTAACGTATATTGACTTTATATTAATACGGCATCCATACAGTAATTAATTAATTAATTACCATACGAAATTAATACGATCTCAATCTCGGGAATAATACCGAGGTGCGAACAATTTTCTCCGGAAAAAAAAATGTAAAGAGGACGAGATTTATTAATTTGATGTGGTGATTGGTGTTCTCAGGAGCTGCAGCAGGAGAATGGCAACATGAACTCCTCGGTACACTGCACTCATTCCCTGAAAATCAAACAGGAACCGTTTCAGCTGTCGCCGCCGTCGCCCTTGCCGTCTCTTCATCAAGGTACATCCTCTTCATTACTTCCGTTACGTGCCTTATGGCTTCCACACTTTATCTCTAAAACATCGTGATAAGCCGAGGGGAAAAAGAATCGTTTCGGCTTATCATTCAAGGACATTTTTTTAGTTATCGCCGATTGCGAAAGGGATCTATTAATTAATTTGAAGATACTTTTGTCTTCTATATAGCAGTTACCTCGGAATTGATTGATGAATAAGAAAAATGGATTAAGACAGAGAGAGTAGCGAGATCTTTCCGGGCGAATTCCCGACCCGCGTCGGCGGAAAGAAGCCGAGCGGATTGTCGCTAAAGGCCGCGTTCTAATAATACAAAACTGTGCTCGGCGTCGCGCGAGGGAGGGCCTCTTTCCCGAGAGAGAGAAGCAGGAGAGGAGAGAGAGAAAGAGAGAGAGAGAGTGTATGATATACACACCGCGAGCGGCCCGCGAGAAGAGAGCGCCGATCTTTCCGCGCGGCGTTTAGTCACGCGTTCTCTTTCGCCCCTGCGAGTCTCTCTGTCTCATCCACCGACGAGATCGTCGGCGTCGACGACGCCGCCGCACCTAATTCCGCGGGGCGCGGATAGAAATACCCCGCGATTTATCACGCGGCGACGAAACGCCGTATGATTTAACGTTCGGCGATCCGCGTGTCTTCGTATATATATATATATATATATATATATATATATATATATATATATGTTTTGAGTCGGCAGACAGAGTAGATTTACAAAATTGCGGTCCTTCGCGAAAGAAGTCACGCGTATCACCTTTCCGCGCACTCTTCGGCGGAGTGTCGACTCTCTCCGAGCGGTAATCCGGCGAGAGATTCTCCGGGAAAGGGGGAAAGATTCGTTATCGCCGCGCGGTGCACGCGTCCCAGCGAGAAACGATAATGAATTCGACATCATTTCGACGTCGAATCGTACTATTTCTCACTGGGGTAGCATTCCTCTCATTCCTCCTCGTTGTCGACGGGATATCGAGACGGGCTTCTCGTCGAACGGTGGTCGACTGTATCGTCGCGGTATACGATTGCCCGAGGGCCGAGGCTCGTCTTTCTACGTGCGATCGTCGAGTCGGTCGGTCATAGAAGGAACATTTACGGAGAGGATAATAGAGAGAAAGGAGGGGAGGAGAGAGAGAGAGAGAGAGGGAGAGAACGATAAGCAGAAGTTTCTTCGTCGTCGGGCTCGTGTTACCGGGTCTTTATTATTCGCTAATCGCTGAATGTCCGGATAGATAGATAGACCGAGATACGGCCTCGCCGACATAGCTCCCGCTCGCCCGATTAATCCCGTCGGCCTCTTACTTACAGGGGGTGAAACCTTAGACGGGTATCGATGTCCTCTCTGTGTTACGCAGATTACGAGTCGGGAAGATGATCGCGCTAATAGTTTCGAGCCCCGGCCGAGATAAGCCTATCAAAAGGAAAAAAAAATGTGCGCAATAGATATTCATTCGAAGGGCGAGTCAACCAGTAAGGGAATTATTTTTGTGTACTTTCCCGCACTTGTGAACTAACAATGCGCGCAGCGTGTTGACGTTGGCCGTCACGTTTGTTACTGTGGTGTATATGTTAAATATAATACTTGGTGGTTATTATATTTAACGTCTCGTATCGAATTTAGTACACACTAGATAATTAAAGCTAATATAAATTTCAATGGCTTCCATCAAAGTTTGTATTATAAATTTACTATTAAATAAAATAAAACGTACACATGTGAAATTTAATTATTTCATGCAATATAACAGTGCTGAGAGCTGAAAGATATAATAACGATGAAAGATTACGATAAAAGTTAATGATCAAATAATAAAGAAAAAGAACTCAATCGCGTTACAAGTCTTTTTTACAATTAACAAATTTGCTGATATTATTTGTTGACTATCAGTATGTACAATTTTTGAATATTTCTATTGAGTTTATTTTATAAATAATTAACATATGAATAATTTCTAACGGGTTGAAAATGAAAAGGAAAGACACGCTAGAAATAAAAAATTAAATACGCACGTTAGTTTAAAGGGTGAAACATTATCTCTCTTCTCTCAAATTTTTCCTTATTTACGTATTGTCAATTTCGCTCGATTATATCACTTGACGATTCGATCGTTATGCAAAATATGGCAAAGTGATCGCAAGAGTTTCGAAGCTTGCCTAACGAAGGTAGCGATTACGAGGCGAGAGATCTCGCCAGGCGGTCCAGAAAACGGATGCTGAAACAAGAGGGAAAGATGCGCGGTAGCAACGAGGCGTCGCGTCGCGTGTTTAGATTTCACGTCGCGTGAATCGGGGTGTTTAGAGCGCCGGCGTGTTAAGAGTTATGGTCGCTAATCCGGGAAGGCTGCGCGTGCCTCTCTCTCTCTTCGGGGCGAAAAGAGGTTGACGTATCGTTCAACGACGACAGCTCCTTCGTGGATTCCGCCGTGGAGGCCGCGACTTTGGACGTCGCGCTGTTCGCATTTAGACTTGGTATTCCGACGACCGGGAGAAGAAGTATCGGCAATCGCGTCCTCTCTCAAGCCCTCAAGCCTTGTAGCTCTCACTTATTTTTTCGCGGAAGGGATTTAATTTTTGTCATGTTACATGATTGTTGCTTTCAAATATGAATGTTTCCTAAAAATTGGCAATTTCTGTTAAGAAAGAAAGAACTTCAATTTTCTGTAGGTTGATTCTGCGCTGATGTGAAACTTGACAATTTAATGTGACAGAGTAGTGTTGAAAACTGAAAGATATATATAATAACGATGAAAAGATGATGACAAAGGCTAATGATCAAATAAAGAAGAAAGATCACGCGTTATAAATTTCTTTTAATTGGTGAATTTTTGAGGAAGGGAGAATTTGAGACAAGCCGAACTCGAAATGTGAAGAATGTTCGTGTCAATTTAACAAAATAAAAGTCGCGCGACGTGTGATCGACGGGTCATGGCTCGCACTCCTCTATTCGTCGTTTAACAACGATTATACTATGCGGCGCAAGTTTATCGAGGCAATAAAGGCCGCACGATAAAGTCGTACGAAATAGCTAACATGTCTAATTATAGGAGAGCCGATTATCGCTTATACACTGATCTAATTACTATTACATTGCCATTGCGCGCCGCAGTTTGATTATATTATACGGTCCATTGTGTGAGCGGGAAAATTTAGACGTCCAAATGTAATTCCCATAATGAATCTTACTGTTACGTGATATGCTTGACTTTCAAAAGCAAATTTCAGAAAATTTTTGTTCTAGAAAGGCAGAATATATTTTGTTAAATTATTTTACGTACAGATATTGGAAACTTTATTAATATTAATATAATAGAAATTTATTAAAATTAATATAACACTTTATTAATATTTGTTGTGTTTATGGAAAAGTAATCTCTCACATATTTCTCACACGCACCTTGGTTAGATTTTTATAAGTTCTGACAATTGTGCCAACATTATTTTTAATTTGTTTGCAATCCTTTTGGTTCAGATATTACAATGAGGTTGCTAATGTAATACTTTTCTCTTTTTTGGACGTGGGCAGACAAGTATTTTTGAGGACAGATTCTTTTTTTAAGGAAAATCTGGATCGATGACCCTGTTTATTTACTTCGAAATAGGGTCACGAATGCAATCATATAAAAATACGGCGTAGTAAACAACGATCGTTAATTTAGCGATAAGGGATATCGCGCGCGAATAACGTTATCGCGAACGGCGCTATGTTTCGCTGCGGCGTTACAGAAATTGACAGAAGCCGCAAAAGTTTCGCGATAAGCCGCGTAATGTACTTCAGCGTAAAGTAATGGTTATTTTACCACACTATTAGGGTAATTAGATGTCCCCGTAAAACAAGAAATTTAGAATCATTAATTTGTAAAAAAAAAAACGAGTTACTATATAGACAATCAAGTAAAGAATTGAATTCAAGAATTGAATTGAAAAGATTTAGTGACGATAATGTATTCACTGTACATTCATCTGCATAATTATTTTTAATAAAACGATAAATAATTTTTTTTGTATAAAAACAAAATTTTTTAATTTACTTTTGTGTTTAGAAAAATTCTCTTTTTACAGAGTTTTGTCAGTTGATGTTTTTAGTAAAAATTAACAAATATTATTTAGGAATGCCTACGCGTTTTTTAAAATAACGTTGTCTTCTTATTATTAATACTGAAACAAGTAACATTACCTTGATGTATTTATGCACCTCATATACAAAACTCTGAAATTAGAATAGGAAAATAAATTGGCATAAATTACATAATCATTTTGAATGTCGTTTTAAAATTGACATAAGTTCTAATCAACTTTACTAATCTCTGTAATTCAAAACAAGAAATTTAAAGATGATTTTGATAGATTGATCGTGTTTTAATGTTAATAATTTTATCCAAGATAATTTCGTGTCGTTGGAGGGATGACGTGAAAAATGGAGGAAAAAATTGAACTTTTAATTCAACATATCAAAAATCGCAAGTAGCGGTCGAGTCTCCTCATCGAAAAGTAAAAATTCGCATCTACTCTAATTAGGTAATCGACTCGACTTCGCTGATTTACATTCTCGCCCGTGATTGACGATTGCGCCGAGGGAGCTCCCCCGGTTAATCAATGCCAGGCGATGGCGGGCACGACGCCTGTGCAAAACAGGCCGCTCGCGTTTCATATTTACTATCACAAAACACGATAGCGACGCGTCGTGGCTCTTTGACGCGGAGAAAAAAGAAATTGGCGAAGGCGAGCGACGTACGCGCGCTCGTTGTCCGTCGCGTCACGCGGCCGTCCATCTGTGCGTTGCCACTCGCGTCGAAAATCCTCGTATCCTCTCGTTGAAATTAAATTAATGGCGCAAGTTGTTGAAATTGGAAAGCTGTCGGCTGGTCCGGTCGCGATCGATAAACGCGAGTTTACATAAGCGAGCGGTCCCACGCTTCCAGTCGGATGTTGGATTTCGAAATCATGACGTCGTCTGGATTGTCTTATAAAGATATGAAAGAATATTCTGAAGCAGACGGTCGTAGTCGTACATCTCCAGTTCGACATACGCGGACAACAACGATAGTGAGCTCGAGCCAGCCGTGACAGTCTTTAATGTTCATAGCTTAAGTAGTAAAACAAACAAAAAAAATGATACAATAAAAAAAAAAGGAGTAAGGCTTATATGAGAAAGTAAGATACAAGAGACAAAAGATAAATAACGTTACTCGAGATTAATCAATTCATCGTCAACATTAATAAAGAATTCACAAACGTATTGAAACTTGACAGTTAAAATTACTTATTACCTTTTTATGTTTTAATGTAGAATCTCTTTTTTTTTTATAAAACAAGAAAATTGCACCATGGAATGATCCCGAGGCATTGATATTTACGAGAGCTGCACACATATGCCCGTTGCGGAAAACGGGCGTGAACTCGCGTGCTCATTGCCAACGTATGTTCCGCTCTTTACGTCACGACAACGACGACGCCGACGCCGACGACGACGCCTAAGGTCGAGATACCAGACGGCGATTGGCTCACGCGGAAGATATCGCGAGATAAGTCGTCGCGGTCTAAAGTGACCTCCTGACCCCCGGAGAGTTCCTCTGTCTTTTATCCTCGTACGGAGAGGCCCCCACGTCCGATCCCCTTCGCGCGACCGACGCGGTGTCCCCTCAACAACTCTCTTATCTTGACCGATACATTACGCGCGATTAACATTCGCAAACTTCTAACAATAGAATACCCTTCTCTCTCTCTCTCTCTCTCTCTCTCTCTCTCCTTCGTATCTTACAAAGAAGAGAGATTAAAATATTATCGGAGTATACCATCGTCTTTCTACAGCTTGATTTCCGCGTTCTTTATATTATGCAAAAATAATAATTGTATATCTATAATAATTCGGTAAACGCGGCCAGGAAAGAGAAAGAGAGGAGAATAGAAAAGGTAGCTGCCGATGGGATATCGGATTTCTATCACGAACCAAGAACTGCCGCGAGGCTTCGTTTGACCTCATCCCTTCGTCATCTCGTGTATCTTCCTTTCGGTACGATTCTCTTCCGAATGTTCTTTCCTTTGTTGTTGATAGTAAATAAAAAATCTTTATTAATTTAACTTTATAAACGTTGAAAATTAAGTTTTAAAATGTTGAAAAGTGCCTCGTTAACAAATGCCGATTGTTACGTGTTACGCATATTAGCGCCGCTGCACACAACTGAGTTACTAAACAAAAAGATTCCATAATATCACTTTTGCCTCTATATACATGGATAATGATATCGTATATTGTTTCTTTTTTTTTCGTGATAAAGGGTACAGAAGGGCTTACAGACATTTATATGACAACTCGGTTAACGAGCCTACGTTTTCAGCACGTTCCTGGCTCTAATTGCACATCGATACGCGCGGTCACGTGTCCTTCTCTCCCTCTTCTGCCCTCCGCGCCCTCGCCACTTGATCCCGTCGGATTACTTGGAATTATCCATTATCCATGATATTCTAAACGCAGGGCGTGCATCGCTTAATTGAAGCCGGTTTACGGGATTAAATTATATGGGTCAAATTAACAAAAATACATCTGACGTTGCAAACGCGTATAATGCAAATAGAACGAGGCTGCATGCGTGATATATCACATAAAATACAGAAATCAATTCGATCATCCCGTTTGTCGGATAAATTAATTCGGACGGCCGAAGTTGGCGCATCGGTAAAAAGTTCCCCGAATCATTCATGACTTATAATCAACCCGCGGAAAGATCTCAGACGTCAGATCTCTCTTACGACAACACAACGATAGTCCGAGGGAATTAATTAATCAACGGCGATTCACAAAATGTTTATATCCGGCGGCGATAGTGCGTTTCGAAAGAAGAGTGATCCGCTATCAGTAGCGAGAAATGTGCTATCTCTCTCTCTCTCTCTCGCGATGTATTCGTACATGATGCACACACGCGCACGCGAGCACGCGCGCGCGCGGAACATAACGCGTGCTCTATGTAATACACGCCACTGTGTAATGTACGTGCGTACACGGGAAGGAAAAGGAAGGGGAGGAAAAGAGCTAGGAGCTGCTGCTGCTGCTGCTGCAAGCAGGCACCGAGATCGCGATAACGTCACAAACTGTTCGCCCAACACACCTGACTGCAACTGGAGAGTTGCTACGCGACACCCGCCGGGATACATCTGTGCCCCTTATACCTCTCGCGAATGTCCTGCCTCCCGTTCCGGTGTAATTCTGTGACTCTTGATGACAGTTTCGTTATCGTCGTAAACGTCATTGCGCAGATATAATGCGATGATAAAAGAGCTGCGACGTTACAACGAAACTGAGTCGTTATAGAACAATTCTGCCGGACTCTTTTTAGAGGAAAGACGAATAACAACTGTTTTGCGTTAATTTCTTTAACGGATACATTAGCAGGTCGGTCAAATATATCGGTTGAAATGTCGAGGAAGACATGGCGAACTAAAGTATAGAGAAATTTTGGATAAAATAGGTAAATGTGTCGAGGATAATGAATTTTAATCTTTAGTCTCCATTAATTTTTATGAGACAAAAAGTCTGTACAATTAACACTTGAAGGGGGAAGAAATATAAATAATAGAATTAAATCTTCAGTATGATAAACATTATTCCTTAAAAAATCCCCTAGTTCTGACATTTTTCTTCTTAACCGGAAAAACCAGAGAGAGAAAGATTCCGCGCCTGAAAGCGAGAGAGAGAGAGAGGGAGAGCATAAGTAAATCGCAAGAGAAGTTTTGCAATATTCCGGACGGAATGCAACGATCAGCTCGAGGGGGGCCTCGTAATAAACATTACGCAATTATCGGCCTTCGGAGCCACAATTATTTGGAATACGAAAATGCAGTTGCGACTTTCTTCGGTATCCTTCGCCGTCGCCGTTCCGCCGAGTTAGCAATTTTGCAGAACGCGGAATGAGTTCACAGTTCTCGGAATGTACGTCTCACGATTGCGACGTAAGGAAGGACCTCGATCGAAATAACTTCTTGCAGATTACAGCCCGATGAAGTCTCTTGCCAATTTAATTTTCGATCGACGGGCGAAATTCCTATCCCACCAGCTCTGTCGTGTTTGCGGGAAGACGAGTTCGATTGAATTAAACCCGCAACGCACTCACGTGCACACGGATAACTTTACAAATATAATGTAACAAAATTTTTTTTTTTAATATGAATCTCTCTCTTAATTTCTCATGTGAAAAATGAAAATTATTACGTCTCAGTTTACAATTATTGAAAAATGAAAACACTCAAAGTAAGAAGTCGCGCGAGCACTTGCGGGCTAGCATCGTCGATTTTGTCCCGAATTATCAGCGAGATCCGAGTGACTTCGGAGGTCGTGTCGCCGCGCGTTCTCCCCGACGACAACGAACGAGAGGATTGGAGAGGATCATCCGTCTTCGAAGACGAGATGGCTGTATCTCGTTGCCCCCGTTCTGTCGCTCCTGCCTCGCGCGCGCGCGCGGCGTTCACCGAGCAGAGCGTGATGTCACGGCGTATTGTATTTCGCTTATCGGCGCCGGGTGCCGATTCCTCGTTCAGCCCAGCAGCATTTCAGGAATGCGAATGCCACGGTTTTCTCCACGACCACAGCCAGTGACAACGAAGACGGCGACCTTCGCCCCGGAGATCGACTTTGCACTCCGGCTAATCGATATACCTTCTACGCGTTACGCCTCGTCTGTTGTTTCCGTTCTTTTCGCGTCGCTCTCGCGCGCGGAGTATTGTGCGATGGGGCTTGTCTTCCTTCCGTTAAACTTCCGGCGGCGACTCCGTTCCCTCGCTAATCGCGAAATACTGTTAGGGTTGAATTTTTCGCGTCTCATTACATACAGGCGCGTCGTTTAATAATAATAATAATAATAATAATAACGATATATTATATGTAATAATATAATACACTAATATAGTAATATATCAATGTATAATATTAAATATTATAATCAAATGTTTGTTTTTAATATGGAGAACAAACCGACGAAGCATTATTGTTGAATTGAAGCTCTTTTTAAGTTCAAAACAATCTATTCCTTCTTGTACTTAATTTAGAATTAAGAAAGATAAAAGAGTTTACTTTTTTTAGATATTCTACATTTAATTAAATAACTTTATATTGAAAAACTAAAACAGGTATCTGAAAATAGTTACAGAAAAATCCTTAAAAACGAACAATGATAGATGATTTAATGTAAGCACACGAGTGCGATTTAAATGCCCGCTTAATCAGAGCCCGCGTTTGATCTTACGTTTTATCGGCGGCATCGGATATCCACGTTAAAGTCGGTATACTTTGCACAGTACACTACCTCTCCGAGCTGGTACGAGCAGCCGGTTATTACAGGAAGGTTTGTTGCTATAGCTAGTATTCTTTTCTGATCGGGGGCTCTCTCGTGTACGTGTGTAATACAGTTTGTCGCGGCCATCAGATCATTGCGGATCGCTGTTATGACAATAGTCGAGCACGGTAGCGTATCCCTGTTTTCAAAACACCGCCTCTCCCCGTGTGCGTATCAGGATGATCCTGGGTCTCGCTGCTACAGGAAATTATACACCCACGGAGGGCGGCTACGGGTATCTGAAAAGAGAGATCCTCTCGTCGCTACGTTAAAATCTCTCTCTTTCTCTCTCTTTATTCTCTCGGGTCCTCTCGGGTGATTTCTGAAATTTGTGTTCGCTCAGGGCGATAGAGAATACGCGTGTTTCGCACTGGGGAAAAAGTATTTCCGGAAATTTGAAAAACTCGAGCTGGACATCGAGCCCGGGGATAAATCCACGGGAATATAATTTCACGCTTTAATATTATATTATTATTACGTAATATTAAAAGAACCGCGATACCGAGTAGCCATACCGAACTGACGATTTAATGGAAAACGCCTGCGAATGTAAAATTTGAAAAGATTTTTTATGGAAAAGCGCCTTCGGAAATAATTACCTATCAAGATGCGATAACAAAAGTCTGTATAATATTTAAAAAAAATAAGAAATTATAATTTCAAGATTAATTTTGGTAATATGATTATGGCATGTTCCTCCCTTTTTTTATTATATTTATTATTTATTTATTATATATTTTTATTAAATCTTGAACAATTTAATACAGACAACGAACGAAATGTAATCTACAGGAGATTTTATCAAGGCTCCAGCGCAGTGATAAAATCTGACCAACGTTAATCATTGTTTAATAGTATCTTATTATTTTCAAGATTTTAGTGTAACAATATCTAAGCCCATTTGCAAGATTGCACTTAACGATTAAATAAATTGATTTCAATTAAAATTTGCATATATCAACAATTAATAAAATCATTTCTCAAATGATCCTTTCAATTACGGTTTTGATTTTGACTTACTTCTCGCACCATTTAAGTCAATTTTCAAACGAAAAACGGATTAAACAGCTTTCCACTGAGCTCGCACGCTATAGAGTAATTTAGCGGAAAAAGAAGGAAACCTGCGTCATTCGCAAAGTGTGGAGCTCGTGCATGACGTTCGTGAGATCACCGGCGATCGATGTGCCGGCGATGCGCGTGAACACGTCACGTCACGGCACGGCACATCCTTGTTTCCACAACACACGGCTCTTCGCCAGGACGAGACGGCGGCGCGATACCGGGAAATTTTACACCCCGGCGTCCGTGTGTCGCGCGGACATCTTGTTTGGCGGATCCATCTCTAGCCCGGAGCACGTGTCCGCGTTTTCGCAACCCGTAACCGTATATCGTCGAACGCAGGACGATGTTGTAGATACGTAATATTCCTCCCCTCCTCTCCTCCCTCCTTTTCCCTACAGCGGATCAAGATATCACATGGCGTTCGACTTTCGTTCCAACCGATCGTTACATTACCGAGATATCGCTAAGAAGAGCTCTATCACGAAGATCTATAAACCATTTCCTTCTTTAACTTAAAATATCAATGCGTTTTGAAGTGAATGTTCCGCTCTGTCGAAAGTTCGAACAACCGCATGTAATTGAAAATAAACATATCGAAGAGAAACCCTTTTAAAATAGTTTACGTAATTTTAAAATATAAAACACTGTGCGTTATGTGTTCTTACAACATGTAAGTAGCTTAAAATATAAATCTAATGCAGTTTAAAATATAAATATAATATAGTTTAAAATATAAGTATAAATATGACTTTTCATAATATTTATTAATAATATTAAAAAGAGAGAGAGAGAGACAGGCCGACAAAAATAAACAATGTGCATTCGTTGCTCCGTAGATACTTTCATAAGTTGTAATAATTTATAATTTACGAGGTGATGATAATCTCAGGAGTACCAGGGATAGTTCTAACATTATAAATGTTACCGTGACGTGAAGAGATTTTGTATAAGATATACAGTCCATTTCCTCGCCTCCTTTAAATCGTTATCGCGTACTTTGAGAATTTTCTCCCTCGCGCTTTACGCGCGTGTATAAAGCAATCTGTGCGGCCGTTAATGTCCGCGGTTAACGACTCATAGTAAACGATGTCAATTACACGGTAGTGTAAACCGCAAATTTACTCGTCAGCGTGACTCTGTGCTGCCTACATGGCAACAATGATGTAAAAATCACGCAAATTGAAGGAGAAGTTACATAAACGCTTCATTTATATTATTTATTTATTTATATTGTTATCTATAACGATTTTATCCATTATATATTAACAATTTGTCATCTATGAGCTTTCGTCATCTAGATTTCGTTATCAAATAATTACTCAGTGTGTAGTAAGAGATAATATTTCGATGTTATTCCGTAATAACGATACACGGAGAGAATTTTTTCTTAAAAATTACCCTGAAAATCGTGATAATTGTGAGACAACGTAAACCTTGAAGAATTTTACCATACTTTTAATAAAATTTTAATAAAATTTGGCAAAGTTTTAGTTAAATTTGTTAGAAGTATAGTAAAATTTACAAAATTTTGCCAAATTTTATTAAAATTTTAATAAATTTTGTCAAAAGTATAGTAAAATTCTTCAAGGTTTACGTTGTCCTACAATTACCACGATTTTCAGGGTAATTTTTAAGAGAAAATTCTTTCCGTGTAGTAAAACGTGACGACCGTTTCGTTTGCGTTAGTTAGATAATTAAATAAATTTTTGTCGACTGGCCGGAGCTTGGCTTACGCTCTTCCGCTTGATCCGCATTTTGCGTCGCCCGGGGTTCGTTCGCTTTTATCTCCGCTCTTCTCTTCCTTTTTCTTTCTCTTTCCCTATTTCGCCCGCGGCGCGGCGGCGGTGCGCACGTAAGTTATCGGTGTCTTGTTACACCCAGTTCCAGTTACACGTGCCGCGGGGCACCGATGCATTCGATATCGTCCTCCGCGTGCGCTCTCGTACACAGCAGCACTTCCGAGTACATGCTACTCTCTCTCTCTCTCTCTCTCTCTCCGTTTTCCGTTTTGCGATTTTAACGCGTCGCAAAAAACATATTATCGTGAAAGAAAATTCAATATTGCTGCAATGTGTTATCAGAGTTTTGCAATAACACGAACAATTATCGGTTCGAGCTGCAAGTTGTAAATTTTTTTTCTGAATTTTGTTTGTACTCTTTGTTCAAACTCAATACAATACAATGATTTATATTGCTGAGAATGGGCGTTTTCGTGTAAAATATAGATAATCTACATTGCGCGGTGTATGTAATGTAAAAACTCTCTACGTAAACTATAGTTTTGTCATATGTCATATATGTAAACACTAAACAATGCACGGAAAAAATAACCATAATTGAATTAACAAGACATGTTTGATTCAACAAAATTTGGTTGAATTGAATAAAACTTTGAATTATTATAATAAAATATTCTGATAATCAACCAGAACATTTAGATATAACAACAGTTGAAGTTTGATTATTGTTGATCTAGTTATAATATCTAAGTTATGATGTCTAGTTATTTTAGAATAAGTATAGTTGTAAATTATTCCTAATTGTCCTGTGTCCGAACAATTAGTTTCGTGGCTGTATATAATAAGTCTAATAATCCTTTCTAAATTAGTCAGACGTCTAAAACTTGCGCTCGCCGAGGGTTAGCGTGGTTCTCTCTTGCTCGTGTTTTATCGCTTCGTATATCGACTCCTGGCACTAAACATAAAACCCCGGTGTGGGCCTCGGGTGTCCCGAGGCATAAGTTCCTCTTAAATAGGTCAATTGTTTTGCCCGGACGAGATTTCCGAGAACTGCGCTACGCATTCACGTGCGGGCGGATCAGTCGATCGATGATGGAACACTCAACCCTATTGTCCAGGTTCTCGGAGTGACCGCCATATGCAACCGATCTTGGAATTCCCGATCGCTCGTTGGTTTTCCGATAATATCGAAATCGTCGCAACTCAAAACGCTTCTCCCCATCAAAAGAAAATTACATTATGGGTATTAAATTAGAAATCGAGCTATAAAGTTTATGCGAGGAAAAAGATTATGACATGACTGTTCCAACAAAGTTTTTCTATACTTATTACACACAAAAATTTATTATTCTTTTTTTCATTTATTTTACATATTGAACAAAATTGAAAATTGGAGTAATTTGCAGCAAGAGAATCACAATCTCGCTTCAATTTTGCCGAAGTCTCATTTTATTTGAGAGAACAACGAACCTTTTACTCTCGATTTAATTGAAAGAGAGAATGGAATTTCTCATATTGTTCCAGTGAGCGGTTTCGTATCCGAACTGCAGGGTGGCTACATCGGCAGTAACGCGAAGGACCTCGACTCGTCGTCGGTTTCCGGTAGCCTAGGCCGAGGTTTATCATCGCACCATATCCCCCTGAGCCACCACCATCACCACCACCACCATCATCATCCCCATCATAGTGTGCACAGCCCCAGCTCCGTAGTCTCTATACACACCACGACAACCACCACCACCGCCACTACCACCGTCTCACCGCCGACGCATCTTCACCTGGACGACAAGAGCTCGTCGCCCGTGGGCACCCTTCACAGCACGACCAATAGCAATCCTCCCACGCCGTCCGCAACCTCCACGCCCATCGCGGCCATCACCGACAGTACCGCGACTACCGTCGCAACCACCGTCGCAACCACCGGCACGAACAATGGTACCAACGCCACGAACAACAAACCGCCCTACAGCTATGTCGCCCTCATCGCCATGGCGATACAGCACAGCTCGCAGAAGAGGGCGACCCTCAGCGAGATCTATACCTATATCACCTCCAAGTTCCCGTACTTCGAGAAGAACAAGAAGGGATGGCAGAACTCGATCAGGCACAACTTGTCGCTGAACGAATGCTTCGTCAAGGTGCCCCGAGAGGGTGGCGGCGAGAGGAAGGGCAATTTCTGGACGCTTGGTAAATTAAATGTCATTTTTCATGGAAGTATTGTGTTGTGTTTTTAACCAGCTTTATATTTTACGGCGCACGCGAAAGCAGATGAATTAAGAAAGATTATTACGAATTTATTTAATTGCTAATTTTGTAGCAATTAAATAAATTTGTTCTTTTTCTATTTATTTCTACGAATTTTTCACTTATTTTACAAAGCAGCAGAAATTAGATACAACACAAATTGAATCATCATCGTCGACAATATTATTTTCTTAAATGTTAAATTCTTTTTAATTATAGAATTAATTTTCCAATAATAAAAATTTTTTACTTTTAAATAATCACATATTTTTGTGGCGTAAACCTATATAGTGAATATTAACTATAAATGTGTACTTTGCGTCATCGTAGATCCGCAATACGAAGACATGTTCGAGAACGGCAATTACCGAAGGCGAAGACGAATGAAACGTCCTTACAGAAACGCTCCGTACAAACCGCCGCTTTACGCCGATCCGTTCTCGACACCTCACATGCATTTGGCCCCCAGAAACATTTTCGGCCACTCACCCCCTTCGTACGCCCCTACTGCTTACACGCGATACGATACGAGGTATTTTTCAGAATATCGTGCGCGAATGCAATTACAAAAAAATATACATATATCACATACGCTGCGTGTCTTTAGAGTTCACAACTGAAGATTTTAGAGAAAAGATGTTTGCGGTAACCTAAATCTTAATTAATTAAAAATATATGTGTGTATCTTGTAATAATACGTTCCCTTCTTGAATTGGTGTTAAACCTTTTTTCATTGTAGCGCATGGAATCTCCAACAGCCACAACTCTCGTACAGCCATTGCCAGTCGGTGAGTTCTCATAAAAATTATAACATGTATAAAAATTTTTCATATGTTTAATCTATGCAGCATGAAAATCTTTACAAAAGGAAGTATTTTCTTTGTTTTATTATAGCGAAGAATACGTTTAAGCGATCTACGGCGCCTTACTTTTTATTTTAAATTTTGTCCTGCGAAGTATATATAATACATAACAATTAAGAATTATCCCGTGTATAATTTAATGTCTGATAAGTGGTACATTCGATTATCTAAATAGTATATTGTAATTCGATCGAGTCATCGGAGGTCTCTTTGATCGCAGCTGCAGCCGCAATTGCAGTCGATGCAGTCGATGCAAATCCCGGCAATGAACGGCTACAGCCAACTGAGCACCTCGTTAAGTGAGTCACTATTCTTGCACTTTGCACCCTCTTTTGTCGAGCGGGGTAACGCTGAACGACCAGACAAAGCGTTTCAAGGCAATCCTTACCTGGATGTTCCAGGTGGAACGGCCGGATCGCCCGGTTCCATGGGCGGCGGCTCCTTCAGCAGCAGCTTTGCCGCGTGCGGCAGGAGGCACGAATCCGCGATAACCACGGATGCGATGTCCAGTAGATGCTATTGGCCCGAGAGTAAGCCCGATTTTAATACAAAATCGATTAAAAGCCGATATTCCCAGCGCGAGTCCAAAGAGTTGTAGTCGGTTACAATTTTCTTTCGCTCGAATTATTTAATTTATTTCACCGAATATATATAATTTGTCACGTCAAATTTGATGTCAAGAATCGTTTTTTTGCGTCTGCATTAAATACAGCGATATACCGTAGCAAAATTAATCGTCTGGACACAAGGTATTGGGAGTTTATTTTACACTATAAATCATATTTGTTTTTATGGAAATGCATGCAATTAAGAAGAAATTTCACTTTTAATTGAGAGAGATTTTCTTAATGAAACACATAATATTTCATGAATTTTGTATTATAAAATAAACTCCCAAATCCTGTCAGACAATTAGTTTTTGCAATTTTCTTTAAATATCTTACCGAGATCGTTTGACGATTGTCCTAGTGGTGAACGTGAAGGAGGAGCCCGGGACCAATGTGTCGACCAGTAGCGTCGGCGGCGTCAGCGGCGTCGGCAGTGTCGGCGGCGTCGGCGTCGGAGTCGGAGTCGGCGTCGGCGTCGGCGTCGGCGTCCCGTCCGGCATGATGGGCACCGCGGCGTCGTCGGGCGTCCCCACGACGGGATTCGCGTCGATGGACTTCCAGACGCGTTCCAAGTGCTTTATGTGAACACGAGAGGAGCCGCCGTGCAAGCAGCAGCGCGTACAGCTACGTGACGAACCGACGACGACGCGACGTCGCGACGAGGATCGACGAGGGACAACGCGATCCTACGTGATCTATCGCGCGGCGCGTTAGATCGCGACGAGATGATGGATTCGCGATTCGACGAACGCGGTGAGCGATGCATGCGACGCTCATCTCCCGATAACGCGCGGCAATATGCGGATTATATTTATCAAATATTATCGAACAATATCTGATAATTGTTTAGCTGATATTATTGGATTGGTCGTTCGCGAATCTAACCGCGCGGGAGAAAGCGCAACGTAAACTCGCTCGTGTAATTGCTGTTGTTATGTTAATTCGATGTTAATGTAAAGGTTACGTTCGTTCACGCTTGTTAAACACTTAAGCGACACATTACGTGCACGCGGGGAGTAGCCGCGCCTATCGTGCGAAATATTACAATACGATGCAGTATATAGTATGATCCCTCGAATCTTTATCGCGAGAATGGCAGCCGTGTGAAAGGAGAACATAGGGATGATCTCTCTCGGTTTTATCTCCCTCCCCCCCCTCGTTTTTTTCGATATAACACGTTTGAAAATACCTCTATCTTCGCACATCGTTGTCGACTGCTAGACAGTATTTAATATCTTGACGAGAGAGGCGAGAGACGAAGGAAATTTGTTCACAACGAAAATGAGATATCGTTTTTCGATCACGATAGAAAAGAGAATACGTTCTGAACTAATTCCTGAAAGAAAGAAATGTTATTCCAGAAAGTTACAGTGGCAAAATTTTGCACGCGTTCAAGCGCTCTTGCAATGATCAAATGCTACCTTTTCTATTGCGATATAAACATTTGCAACAGAAACGGTATCTCTTAGTTAATATGGATCCATTGTAAGAAGAGCGATGTAGAGAAAAATCGTCTTATTGTAGAGAGTTCTTTTATATAAATATATATATATATAAATATATAAAATTTAATGAATAAAGTTAGACATGTTTAATCGTACAAATATGTACGTTTCATGCTGAGAAAAGAGTAGTTAAGTTGTCTATATTTTTAAGTTAAATATATAAATATTTGAATTGAAGTTTAAGCATTTCATGTATTTAAGTTAAATACATAAATACTTCAACTGAAGAAATTTAATTAAGTGGAAAAATTTTGTCAAATTAATTACTTTTTCCTTAGCGTGTGAACCATGTAGATTAGAACGGAATTGTTTTCGCGATTACGATGTAAATATACGATTAGCGTAGACGTAGTAACGATTTTAAGTAACTCATACTGCGAGCTAATTAATCTTATGTATAAATCAACTAAAATTGACTTCTATTAAATGTAACGTTCAAGTTATTAACGAGATCGTGTATGAGCACTTTGTGACAGCTGCGGTACAGTGGTTCGATGAAAATCCACATGTAAAAAAAAATATAACTGCGGCCGTATGAGAGACGAAAATAAATCTTAATTATTTATCATCGAAAAGTACAATTCTCTTCCAGGCAGTCACTTTACTTGAGAGAGAGTCACACTTTTCATTATAAATTTCGCTATTGATGTTTAATTGAATTAAATATTTTATTTTCATTCACGCAAAAATCTATCTAAGGAAGTATAAAATTATCTGTCGCTTTACTTTCAACGTTATAATAAGATTGATAAAAGTATCGAACTCCATTTTGAATGATATAAAGATTGTTTATCAAAATGTTAGTTACCCACGTAATACACAAATGACATTTAACTAATAATGCGTCTCGCTATTATGCAAACATCAAATATTACTATAATATATTAAATGCCATACTAATTTATATAACGCATGCGTTATTAAGTCAATACACAATAATTATATTAATTAAGCATTTAAATATTCTTAACTTTGTCCGAAATTTTCCCTTTTATTTAATATCTTAATGCACCAGGAGACAATATTGAAATATCCATTAAGGAAAAAAGTTTTCTTCTTCCGGAAATAGTTTCTACATAGTATCTACGCGCTACTGCATCCTGCTGCAGGTCTGCCTCACAGGATGCCAAGGAGAATAGTGCGCGCCGGAGGGCGGGGGGGGAGGAGGAGGGCGAGTGAACTGGACCAATGGCCGGCGAATGTTTTGCGTGCGCGATGTTTGCAAAACAATCCGTACGCCGTAGGTTTTAATATTCCTCGTAAAATCTGGAACGCTATAAGCGCAGGTCGCGTCAACACTGCGCGTGCATCGAACACGGGAATAGCACGTGCATCTTGTTTTCTGATCTAGGAGAACGTGAGCGCGAGGGAGCACACGCTGTCAATGACGCCGTTATGGCATTTCTCTTACGGACTGCAAATATGTTAAGCTCGGCCGGATACACGATTGCAAGAAGCGAGCCTTCGCCGAAGAATGACGGAACAAATTTTTTTCGTATGAAAATAAAGAGGCAAAATAAAAATTGCGAGGAACGGATACGACAAGCTAATATTTTGTTAAACTGTAATATGTTGCTATATTTGATGTGCATATTCTCTTTCAGCAATTAAGTAAGTATTAAAAAGTGGAACTCCTTTATCTATAAAGACGCAAAGTATGTATTTTTTTGTTTGAATCTATATCTACGTTTGCTAACTTAACTGTCGCATCTTTTTAATTCTTTTGAATCACAGTCTTGCTCGCGTAATGTATACGAAGAAAGATAATAAAGTTGGAATTTCCGTAAATAAGATTCTTATTTGTACCATTTTTTGCTTAACTATTCTCTTTATCCTGGGAATTCATGGAATCGTGATTCTCGAAATCAGTAAGCGCCACTTTTTTGCTGATTACGTTCTTTTAATAACTTTTATGTTTTTTTCCAAGTTCGTGTCTCTTGATTAATAAGAGAATCGAAATTCGAGAGGCATCATTTCGTCCTTCTTCTTACTCCTGTTTAAATCCCACGAATTCCCTTCGTCTCTCAGAAACGTACGCTTTACATAGCGTAGTTTGACACGCTCAACGTAAACATCAGATCCATTTTATCCAAACAGACACGATAGTGGACTCGGCTAGCCACGCATATTATGTACTACGAAGAGCGCGGCTAAAACGTATGATAAAATATTAATTATTACACGCGTCAGTATGTTACACGTACACGTGCGTTTCGGTATCCCAGTATCGCAACACCTTCATTTTGTAATGAGTAATTCAACTTGTGATTTTGCGAAAGCAGTGTCAAAAGTGTTCGATGTAATACCTTCAACGAAGAATTATTATTAAATTGTTAAGCTTTACTTTATGCTATTAATTATTTATATTTTACATTAATAAGTCTATTATTATTTTATATTGCATGAATAGTTAAATTTCGTGATGGAAGTTCACCGTGTCCGATGATCGAAAGGATCTTGGGATGGGATAAATCGGATCTGGGCAACAGGAGAGAGAACGTGCGTTGAATGACGCACAACAGCTGTAGGCAACTTTGAGTCGCGTTTCGTGCTCGTAAAACTTTGAGTCTAGAATATGTCTAGAGAAGAAGATAGTATTATGGGCCGTGTAGATATTATGGTCACTCGTATCTTTGTTATATTAGGTGACGAATTCTGGTAATTACTTATAAAATCAATTTGTTTAGCAGCCTTCCGTTATATAGCGCCAATATGCCAACACACAAAGTGGACATTTGTTATGAGGTATTTTTACTCTTTCGAACATTTTAAAACTCTTTCACGACACGTCATTTAATTACACATAATTCCTCATTATTTCTAAACTTGAGCGTATTATTACACGAATGTATGTACACTTAAGTCTTTTTTGCCATTTAACTTTTTATTCGACTGTACATATTTCGAGTTATGCAAAATTAAACATGAAATATAACATGAAATTTTGCTAATGTAGCTCCTTAAGTGTATTGACATCTCAACGGGCCTAACATGGTCTCTTCTTCGAATTTTTCATACTGAAGTAGTTTAATAAGTTGATTGTAGTTTTATTATTAAGCTATAATTTACATTACGTGTATTACAAATTTTCAGTCTATATCTACGGAAAGCTTATGCATATACATTTGCATATATTCTACAATATTTTTTCTTCCTAAAAAATGAAACATTTAATTTAATGAAATTGTCCCGTATTTACGAAAAATACTTTACGTTTGTCTCAGCATTGTAATCCATCTTATTCTGTTTCAAGTTCAAACTTCGTTGTTAATATTTAGAGTGGCATTCTCTATGATTTTAACCAAGTGTCGCGAAAAAAATATATGAAGGATCAGAAATCGATATTCCTCGCGGATAAGATCGTATTTTTGCGATCTGCGTGCTTCAATTACTCGGATGAATTCGGCGGGACGGATATAAGGAAAGAGAGTATGCGACGATGTCTCGCGTGCCAGATACACACACTCGGGGGAGGAACGTGCGGGATTCACATGCACGTGCGTGCGTGCGTGGCGATGCGTGTAAGTGGAGGACGTCGGCGGTGACATATAGCGACGGCGGAGAACGATCATTTAGGCGACTATTAGCAGCTTCGTGAACCCGCGCACGTGTATCTCCTGCAAGGGCTGCAAGTACTCTTCTGAGCTGAGAGGGAAGGATTCTTTGAACTTGTGAACCATCAATTGCGGACGAAACAATGTTGCACTTGCTATTATGTGTAGGAAAAAGAAGAAAATAGAAGATAAAAAACCTCTCTCTTGCTAATGAGCAAGATTGACCGATAAGAGCAAAGTAATTGAAAAAATCAATTAACTAGTAATGTGAATTAATACTGAATTCTTTTAAAGAATTCTCTCTCTCTCTAAAGAAATTTATTCGTTGATTTATATTCTCTTCATATTTATATTCATTCGTATTTGAATAATATAATGTTATGTTAGATAAATAAAACGGGCGATAGACAGCAAGAATTCAGGTCATTATTATCTTCTTAATTTTTACAAATTAAAATATTGGGAGCAAATATTTTCCATATCAAAGAGAGATCGACATTGATCTCCTACTTTTTTGAAGGTAGAAAAAGGTTCGAACGATGAAAGACGGAAAAGAAGAAAATTTTTCTATTTCCGGCGCGCGATGGGGGTTTCGCTTCGTCCTAATTCGATTATAGCACCGGAATTTAGATACAGCGCCGCGATCGTTAAAAGTGTATTTAATTAACCGTCGCGTAGAAAAAAAGACAGTCGGTCGAACGAGCCGAGAGAGTGTGTCGGGTATCATTCGGCCGATTTATGGTGATCTTCCCCGTAGGAAAACCCAGGGCAGACCGCGAATTCCCGAACGGAAAGAACTCGGAGAGGACTAGCGTCGAAACACGTCGGATTTCTTCGCCTGATGATCAAGTTAATCATCCGTCAGTTTCGTCATTCCGCGAGCGATTTCCACCCCTCCCCTCCAAAAAAAAGGAACAAATGGAAAAAGAGAGATCAAGAGTGATCGAGCGCGAGATGAAATAAATTTAAATAATCATTAAAATAGTGGACCATTGGACGACGCTGTTCATCGCGCGCAACGATGAAAATAGACGGAGGACCATTAGGAGAGATCAAGAAGAGATCGGATGCGGAAGCGTCTCTCGCGGGAGAAAAAGAAAGATTTATCGATCGTTCTTCCTCTCCAGCCAGCGGCTGGATTATCTTTCGGTCAGCGGCTTCTTTTCCTCCGCGAGTACGCGAGAAAAGAAAGAGAGAAAGAGAGAGAGAGAGAGAGAAATGGAAAAGCACATAGCGAGACGCGTGGCTCTTAAGGCCGGCGTCATGACACGGACAATTTGTAGCGGAGTGTCAACGCGGCTGTTTCTATTTTCGAATACGGCTGAGAGCGCGAGCTATCTTTTTTTTTCTTCTGCTTCTTCGCACCCCGTGCTCCTTTTCCCTCTCTCTCTCTCTCTCTCTCTGTCTTTTGACGTCTACCTGCTCTTGTTTCTTCGTTCACCCACCGATGACAAGACCGGCGGCCACGGGGTCCGTGGATCCGCGCGCTGGTAGGGCGGATTATCGCGGATCTCTCGTCCCGCGGTATCCTGCTTCTCTTATATCGGTGGCTTACGTTTTCTGCTTCTCTCCTAACGTAAACACCGCGAGTATTTTCGTTTCTGCGATTTGTCACGAAGGGTTGAGGGGAAGTACACCCGCTTAAAAAAAGAAGAACGCTCGCGTGGAGAATTGTTCTTGTTTAATTACCCGACCGATTTTATGGGAAGCTTATACTGTCGCGCATACGAGAAGAGAACTGTGTCGTAAACGCATTACGTCGAGATGCGTCCGTGATGATATAATATTAGGGAAGATACGTTAACGCGTGATAAATACAAATGTGGACTAAATGAATAGTTTTGTTGCACGAGTGAGAATATAAACGAATATAGTAAAAGCGTACACCAACGAATAATACGGTAGGACTCTTATGGAAAAATAAAGTGGAAAAATAATATGAGGTAAAAAAGCTATTGGAAATTATTGGAAAACTGTTCAAATTCAATTGTATTGTACACCATTAGTTCCAATGGTTTTAGTACGTTTTTACTTCGCGAGATTATCGATATTTTTCCACAAGTGCTATTTGCGACACGCGTTTCTCGGCATCGGCAAATAAGCGACGTGTATCGCGAGTTCACGCCAGCGGTCGAAGAACTTACAATTATGCTTTATCGATCAGTTTGAGATGAATCATGCGACTTGTTAACATCGGGCAACATCCGAACGTGCGCATCGTGCGTTGGAACGTCATCTTGACGCCGGACACGTTTCAAAGATCAAAATATCATTTTTCTTGATAAACTATATGTATTCTGATATTGAATCGTATAATCGTAGTTTATGCGACGTGTCTTTGTCTTTATCGCCAACTAAAGCATCAAAAAGATTTATTGATTTATCGATAAAATTGATTTAAGTTTGTTTATATTTATTAATATTTAAATTATATATATATATATATATATATATATATATATATATATATTTATATTTATATTTATAATGTCAACTTTTATAAAATTATTATATTATATATGTATGTACAATATATTTAAGAAACGAGAACTTGAGCACGCATTGAAGACAATGAGATTTATGTTGAGGCTCATTCCAATTTACGCGAACGAATCTAATAAATGAAAAAATTGGTCAGCGAAGAGCAATTCTTTCATTCTCTTGCAGCTATTGAAACTTATTGATTTCGTATGTAAAGATTACTCTTATATCCTCAAAAACACCGAACGAGTGCATTCGCACGCACAATGACCTGTGACGTTAAAACGAGCGCGATAATTCGCACCTATTATGGCTCTTTCTCTCATTACGTTCCACTCGGTCGGAAACCCGAGTTGTATCAAACGCGCGACAAACGGAGAAAGCTTATTCGTGCGTTTTTGCGATCGGACGAACGAACGAACGAGCAAGCGAGCGAGGCTCGAATTCGAGAACGCCGACCTCAGCGTCGTTCCCGCCGAGGATCTGCAACGAGTGCGTTTCAGCCGCGTAAAAACGCACCGACGGTTGACGCATTGGTTGAAGAGGAAGAATTATCGTTCAAATTATCGGTGCACATTATTAAAATTACACTTACATTGGGCGTGTACTTTACATTAAATAATTAATATTTTAATTAATTGTAATATTAATATTTTAACAATATTTTGAAACAATTATGATTATGTTACTTTAGCTATATATTTTACATTCGGGTATGTTGCGATACTTAAGTCAGCAAAGTCTATCTGAAACTTTACGTAAATACGAATGCATTTTTTTGATAAATGTAGAATATTACACAATAAAAAATACGATATATGTAAAAATATTAAAAAAATGGCGCGATCTGTGCTATTTTCTCGGTCACTCAGATAAGTTTAACTCTTCGCACCTCCTTTTCCTGTTGGCGTTAATAACGAGTATATTTTGCCTCAACACGCACGCCCGTTCCCTCTTTCGTGAGTGCACGGCCGGGCACGTACGGCTCGTGCTAACTGCGCCTCTTTGTTTTTTCCCCCGGCACCTTGTGACACGTACGGGTGTATCGATTCGACTCCGGCTTTTACGCACGCACTCTCAGACCGGCCCGAAAATCTGAAGGGAAATGCAACGTGACAAATACGCGCAGCTGATATACCGAGTGGAGTCGGTTACTCCAAAGTTGGAAATGTGAAACAGCGCTCGTTTCTTGTCAAATTTAGAGCAGATTAAAAAGTTTATCGTTCAAGATTCTTGGTTTCTTATCATCGGATAATCATTCTCTATTTAAACTCGAAATTAAAACTCTGTTCAAAATCAGTTTCAAGTCGAACGAGAAGTAATGTTGCTACTTATTTGTGCCTTTGAAACTTCATTTGAGAAAAATCTTAAAATTGAGACTTATACTTAGAGATCATTATTGACGTTAAGAAATCTTTCTTAATAAAGATCGTTTTTTATAATTTGGAAACGAATAATGCTATATCCTTTTTTACTTTACTGTTCACTTTTATAAACATACTGTATGTACTATGTGTTTTGATAAATCGGAGATGAAAAGTTTTTACCGTTTACTGTTTGCATTTAGGAGCGAGGAAACGGAAATATTCACAATAAAATGGAGATGAGAGTACGCTGTAGAAGCACATATTATGTTTTCCGTTATATTAACAATATATTTAACTTTTAATCGGTGATGACAACCGGCAAATACGCGCTGCATCTTCGTTAATTCAAATAGCGATATAAACATATTTGCGCACAGGGATAAGTTTTATATAATTTTAATACTTGATTTTCTATAACGACTCGTTTTCTTTTCTTCTGTGGGCAGGGAATGACTGACGACAGAAAGAGAATAAAAGTACGATGGATGTACCCCATTCATCTTCTATTTCAACGGTTAATCTTCCTCGAGAAGTTCGTCATCGAGATTGACATCCTGGAGTAAAGAAAATAATTCATTATTTTATAATACCTTCCTCAATATCATGTGTGTTGTAAACAAAGGAGACATATAAGCATATAAAATAATTAAAAAAAATAATTTTTAGTTTACAATTCTTTCTCTTTTTCTCTCTCCCTCATCTCTCTCTTAAAAGCATAAAAGCGAGAAATATCGAAACGCAGGTATTCCTAAATGTGCCATCGCGAGTGAATGAAAAAAACGGGAGGCAGAGCGTGACAAAACGTAGTAATGGTCAGAACCTTATGTAGGAGGGGTACAGTTCGACTCTGGAGTCGAGTGTTATGGCAACAAGTCTGTAAACAAAATGCGGCGTGACTGCCTCGCAGCAAACAAGCCCCCGAGGCCTTTCGCAAAAGCTCGCAGAGAGAAAAAGAGAAAGAGAGTGCATGCACCACTGTTCTCCCGCGCTCGTATCAGTTACACCGGGACCGGGCTTAATGATCTATCACCGATTTTCGTTCTGCACATGTATGCATACACATAGAAAAATATCTTTATATAAATAAGATTTGTATATGCAAATTATATCGAAAATTCTCTTCAAGACGAAAAAATGTTTATATTAATTTTTTACAATGTTTTACATTAATATCATATAAGATTAAAAAACTTGGTAAGAGAGAATAAATTGATTATCTAAATAATACAGTGTATAAGATGTCTTTTTTTGCATTATTATATATTTGCGTTATTTGAACTTTCTTGCCCATGATTTCTTTCTTTTAGTGATGCATTAATCACGTTACATGTACACGTGTATTTTCTCCATTATATGTAATGCACGTGTAGGAATTATGTAAATACAACGTGCATTTCTGTGTATTCTGCACGTGCATGGAATTTATATATGTATGGTATATACGTCGTGCAGCCCCTTTCTTGCCATGTTTTCGTAATGCTATACCCGTCTAAAGTTACGTTCATATTTAAGAGCATTAAACCGCTGCCTAATTGTAGGCTCTCTGGCTCTTATTTGTTCGCGCCTTCTTCGTTTTCAGTTTATCTCCAACTTACGATTACGGAGTTTGATGCTTATATTACAAGGTTCGTATATAGATTATTACGTTACAGCAAAACAAATCAATCATTTTTAATTCTAATACATATTTTTCGAAGCAAAGTGAGTAAGAAGGAACGAGACATACATAGAAAATAGAGGTAAAATTATCGTATGTTGCGCGCACGCGCGCGCATGTATAAAGAACCATTTTAAGAGTATTACAAATAATATGCCATACTCACTGTAGTATCGATATTATCATCAATCTCCAGGTCAATATCTAGATCATCATCGTCCACTGTGAGAGGTCTGGAACTACTTGTGAGCTTTGTCGTGTGAGCTTTCTCAGGTACTTCTTGCTTCACGGTGGACGTTGTTGCTTTACTTAAGGAAGTATCCTCTTTCATATTTGACATCGAAAGATCATGTAATCTGTCGATCATTGCTTTAGTTGCTATTTCATCGATCTCGGAAGTACCACTCACGCCCTTGTATTGAAACACGCCTGACTGCTCGGCGGCTAACATTTCCTCTAATGGTTTCCGCTCGATATTAGGCTACAAAATGAAAACAATGTATTTAATCATACAGCTTTAAAATATTTTATGTGATTATTACTTGTCTTTGTTTTCTAATGATGTTTTTGTCGGCGAAACAAAAGATTGATCAGCGAGCGCAAAATCAATTTTATATAGTTCTCTCGACGTTGTAACGACAAGATAACAAAGATGCGGCGATGTAAAACTTATTTATTATCGGTAACAAATATGACCTGATTTTATCACGAATCCTATAGAAATATTCAACTCTCTTACTAGTTTTGTTATTGTTGTATTTGTCGTCCGAGATTCAGATTGGTCTCAGTAAAATGATTTGTCATATTAATGGATCGCAATTTATTGTTTTTAAATCAATTAGTTCGACACATTGCTAGCTAATCACGTATTTTGAATTGCCATAATTCCATTTTAATAATTAAGATTCTAATATTTCACTGTATTACTAATGTCATTAGTATTTATAAATAATTTAAACGTACTGTGACAGTAGGAAATGCTGAAGCTGGAATTTGTTTTTTGCTTTCTTCCCGCAGAAACTTTTCTGCCTTTAGGGCTTCTCTATATCCGGGGAAGAGATTCTCATACTGTTCAGGATCCGCTAAACTCTGTCCGGCTTTCTCGCTCACCGCAGATAGTTTTTCCTTCCACAATTTAATGATGGAGGAAATTTTACTGGGCGCGTACGTTCTAGCGAAGAACGCGGCCTCGGGAATTCTGTCCGTCTTGATCAGAATGTCGAGACACTTGTCCACGTCACCCAATATGAAGTATGATAAGAAGGAAATGTTGTTCTTTCCTCCGTCGTCTGCTACTGCGCCGAGTTTCTGTATCATATCCGCGTTACCCGTGCTGGTGGCTAACAACAACAAACCACCAAAATCTTGTGCTTGATGCAGACATTCCTGCGCTAAGTAGAGTTTCCCTTTCTGCGTGGCGAGTGACGCCAATTGCCGCCACTTTTGCTGACTGTTCGCTTCCTTGGCGAGAGTGTGCGCGGTCGCGAGGTTTCCTAGCGCGAGCGCTAGCTCGAATCTGTGCTCGGGATCTGTCGACACTGCCAGAGCTTGTTCTTTGAAACCCTGCAAGATGGAGATAAAAATAAAAAGTAGAAAAAAAATTTTAATAAAATGTTAATGAGAATGCAAATGTCGTACTGTTAAATTACATACCTGTTTTTCTAAAAAGTGAGCTACTCGTGTTCGATGTTCCTTCGGAACTGTTGGCAATACTCTGTTGGCAGTTTCAAAATCTTTACGCATAACTGCGGTCTGATACTCTAGGACTGATAGTAACAAAGAGTACGAGACGACAGAGAGTTCCTTATCGCAAAGATATAATCTGTTGTCCCTCGGTACGTATCCCAGCAAATACATCGGTCTGTCCAGATGGGACACGGTGACCACTTCGCCGCCGACAAAGTAATTAACGCGATTAACGCTGTTAGTATAGATAAAACAATCGCCGACCCACAAACCAGTTTTCACTACTTCGTTCATTTCTGCTATCATCTAAAAATATTATTTATAAAAATTACAAGTAGAGAAAAAAATCATGAAAGCCTGTTAAATTAGACATATAAATGTACCTCGAACGCATTTTCAATATCCTCACTGTTTTCCGTTGCATTAGCGACAGCATCCGCCTGATACTTCAGTATAAAATATTGGTCTGATGTAGCTAGTGCCACTAGCGAGGCGTTTTCGGCCCAATACACGTGCGTGGGTTGTATGTCAATGCGACGGATCAACTTTAACGTATCCCAGTCAAAGAAGGAAAGGCCAGATCCGGACGACACGCCCAATAGAAATCCACCAAAGATGCCTGAAAAAGCAACAATGTACTCGAGTCAAATCGACCAGGAGACGAAAGAATATAAAGGATGTCGCACCATCAGCTCCGAAATCTGGTTTAAAGCTTTTCTTTTCCTTAAAGTTTTTGAAGACCTTCACCGTCGTGTTGCTCTCCCTCACCGCGTACTGGCTAGAGTCCGCCGCCCATACAAATTCCGACGCCTGTCCGAACGCTTTGTTTCTCAACGCCATCGACGTGTATATGATGTATTCGCCGTCGCCACAGACCACCAGGAATCGCCCGTTCGGATTGTGTTGTATAGTCTGCGGATATATTTCGCAGGCGCCCATGTCCTTGACGGCCAACGGAAGTCGCTCTCCGTCCTGCGCCTCTTCGCCCAATGCCTTTAGGTTCACCTGCTGAATCTCGCTGTGGCGGGCCCACACGATCTTGCCACCTAGCGAGTCCATAGAGACGGCTGGCTCCTCACGACCGACCTTCACCATAACGCTACCCTCGTCATATCCGATCGCGACGTTGTTCGAGCCACGCATGCATGCTATGGTCCACACCCTTTCGAAACCGTAGTTGAGAGAGGACTCCAATCTGTACGTTCCCGCATGCCATATCCTTACGGTACCGTCCTCCGAAGCCGTGAGAACGATCGGCAGTTCCGGATGGAAGCACACGGCGGAGATGTTCTGCGTGTGACCCTCAAGAGTTTGCACGCAGGTCTTGTTCTGATAATCCCATATCTTGACGTATCTGTCGTCGGCCCCTGATATCAGGTACGGCTTGTCACCACCGTGATAATAATCCACACAATTGACGCCCTTCTCGTGACCCTCCAAAGTGAAATTGGCTGTGGGCGAGCCAAGTTGCCATACTTTGACGGTTCTGTCAAGAGATGCACTGGCAAAGGTATTATTGTCCTTTGGATTAAACACGATCTGCATTACATAGTGCGTGTGACCCTCGAATACTTGCTGGCAGATCCAAGACTTTTCCCAGTTCCACAATTTTATCCACATATCATCTACAAACAAGAAATGTTGCTACAAATTAGAAAAATAAAGATGAGTTTTTCACTCATCAACTTATTAATCGCATTATATGCAAATATGCTTGATAGATAAATTAATCATTGTTATTTGACTCACCGCTGCTTGTGAGTATAAACGGCTGCGTCGGATGCACGGCTATGCACCTGACATAATCACTGTGTGCCTCGAAGGAATGAACGCGTTCCAGGGTATTGTAATTGAACACACGAATCTGCATGTCGTCGGAGCCTGTGATCACCCAGTTCTTGCGCGGCACAAACTTCGCTGTTCGCACCGGCAAGTCGCACACCTCGAACGTCTTCACTAGAGTCTGCGTCTCGTGATTCCAGATGTTGACGTTGCCCTGGTATAGAGAGCACAGCATCCATGGCTCGGTCGGATGGAGATCTACGCTCTTCACCCTGTCCGATCTGGCCGTCAACTTCCGCTTGATGTCTAATTTCAGAGGCTGAGGAAGAAAATCCTTAGATTTGTTTCTTTTTTCCATTACTGAGCTTCTTGAACGGTTTCCCTATTTTTTTCTTTTCACATTAGAGAAGAAAAGAAAAAATAAACTGTGCAATAAGTTCATTCATGAGATGTAAAAAAAAGAAACGGTTTGATTAATATTTTACGTGCGACAGTTTCTTTTTTTTTTAAATATGTGTGTCATCAACATTGTTAGCCCCCCCACAGTAGTTTTTGTTCCGAACGTACGTTTACAAGATGTTTGAAGTTAGGTTGAAAATTTAGCCCTCTCATCGAATTCGCGTGAAAAGAAGAAACGAGACGTCTCGTGCGGTGAAACTAATTACTCCACGCGAGCGAATTTTTCGTCATCCCGAGACGGGAGCAGAGATATTTTGACGTGTCTCGCAAGAGCAAACGTCAACGCACGAGGATGGTTATTCCGGTGTTGTTGCGAGTTGTCGATTCGCTTTCCCTTGCGTATCGTTGCCTCGTCTTCTTTCTACGTACCATCTTGTTACCGTTGATTGTTCACCGTGTCCACTGTCGCCAGTACCAAACTATCGTTGTGGTTGCATCAACAGGATTCTAAACACGAACATGCATCTGCCATGAAGTTGAGACGTGGCCGATGCCGCGAGCGAAAATGGCGCCTGCACGCGGCGAACGACGTTACCCGTCGAGACTTGCTCCGAGGACAACATTGCACTTGATCGATAACAACTGTTACTTCATAATCATCTGTTGGAAATGAAACAATTATCCGTTGAGAGTTATGATAATTATTTGTCAATAATACAGATAACACTTTCTTTATGAAATAAAAATCAGGAAATATATGCAACATCGTCTACATTGTTGCATATATTTTAACGTTCAATTCGTTTTCTTTTATTTCCACAAAATAGAGAAAATGACAATTATAGTCATATGATTGCAATTATATAATATTAATAGGATATGCTAATATTAATAATTTATATTTATTAACAATTAATTATGAAGACTAAGGAATTTTTCCTCCCTCCCTCTCAGCCTCCATCTATCTGTCTCTGTCTTCTCTCCTCTTATCCTCTTCATGCTTTCTTCATTCTTTCTCTGTCATTATGCGTCATCCATTTTAATTAACGCTGACTAATTCGCTGATAAGAAGAACGTACGTATTATTACGTAAAAACACATACGTTTATTCATAACGCGTTTTTATGTGACAAAATATTAATTTACACGACGGATCACGTTTAAATCAGCGGCGCAAATTGGCGGCCGGGGGATCAATAATGACGTATTGTTACAATTGATTTCGCCTAGCGTTGCCTGGCAGTGACACGTATTCGATATCGAATTTCCCTGATTATTATACGACGAGAGGAATGCATAACAATATATCCAATCGAGAGGAAAAAAAAGCCGGCGCTGGTTGCACGAGCGGACATAGTCGTGGCGGATTTTTCAACGATCGAAACTGCACCCGCAGCATAATGTCGCTTCCAGTTGCGCGCTACGTTTTTCATTATCTTCTTCCTCTCTTTTCTGGTAGCTCGAGTTTCCATCGATATTTCTTGTTCAGTTCAATACGAATTTTTCATTAACTAATCTCACGCGCTGATGCTTTTTTTCCGAAAAAGGAAAAAAATGCAAAAAGGTACGAAATGGCTTGTAAAAAAAAAAACTAAAAATCTTACAGTGATCGGGATATGCGGTCGAACGGGACTCGCGCTTTCCTTGGGCGACAAAAGTGCATTGTATCAGGACTGCACGATTTTCGATAAACCTGATGTATACGGTGGTCCGGTATGCGGCGACAACGGCGTGACATACGCCAATAGTTTGTACTTAGATTGTAGAAATCATCACAATCGCAAGACCGGTAAGTTAATCCTTTTTCTTCAATTAAATATTAATTAATTAGCAATGTGCATACTATAGTATATAAAAGTATCAGAATAGAATAAGGACATAAGTGATGGTGACAAGTGAAATATTAATGTGTGTTATAAATACACATAATTATAATATGCATCATAAGTTTTGTAATGTATTGATATAAGTATGTTAATTAAAACAGTAAAGTGCTTCTTGATGCATCACTGATTTTTTAGATGTATTAATTTCCATACATTCACACTATAAGACGCAAGAATATTAACGTCAAATTCTGGAGTAATGAGATGTTAATGCACTAAAAATACATTGAAAATCTTACAGGGAAGTTTAAAATCGAAATTCTTTTTAGTAATTTAGAATAAAATTCTTCTTAGTTTCCACACTGCACTCCGGTCAGTGCTCAGAAAACGAAGACTACTGCAACGTTAATCTGTATTACGAACCGGTTTGCGGCTCGGATCATAAGATTTATACTAATAAGCAATCTCTACTATGCGTTCGTCGCAGGCAATTGTCAGGTAAGAGTCCACCAATATCAGTCATCTCATTTTTCACATTTGCATTTAATGCTTATATTTATTTCACACTTCAATATAGTAAATTAAACAAAAGTTGGACAACGCTAATTCTTTAATCTCCGTCGTTACGTTTTGTCGAGTCCTTACCGAATTTTCAAAAAAGTTCCTAAAATTATTAAAAACTTCTCTTTACCACAAGAAATATCTTTCATTTCTTTTGTCACGATTTCTAATTCTCAGAAATCCCAAAGACGTGTGTAAATGATGGGAGGCATTAACATTTCGATGAAAAGGAACTTTGACCGCATCGCGTGAATTCTTTCCCGTAATTTCTTTTAGAACTGACAGCTGTGCCGATGACGGACTGTCCGCAGAACGACGATTGCTATCGAGGCGGCACCGAGCAATACGGGATGAATCCGGTCTGCGCGAGCAACGGGCTCACCTATCAAAACGCGGCGCAGCTCAAGTGCCTGCAACGATATAATCCCGGTAAGGGACTTCCGGCGGAAGTTACGCAGAATCGTTTAGTTACGACTCGCCCTAATTGCCGGCAAGTAGTCGGAAATAACGTTCAAACTCCTCCGTGCGCCGGTATACCTTCGCGCTCTCTTAAGTCTCGCGACGCGAGTTTGATGCTGAATCAATTTAGAGTCCCACTTTGAACTAAATGTTTCGCCGGGAACGTATAACCCGGTTATCCCTCTGCGGACGATGGATTACGATTTATATGCGAATCAAGATAGTTACCTGTCAGCGCGCCGACGATGCAGATTTAAACGCGATTTTCTATTCTAACTTTATTAATGCGTGGAACGATCGTAGCGAAATATGACGGAGATTTATCGTATATATGGAATTACCATAAATTTCCAGATGGGAAAATTAGGGCAATCAAAATTCAGAATAATAATCGGGCGATGAGAAGAAACGCGACGGCGATAATATCTCCAGAATATAAAAACTTTAGTGAGTGACAATTGTAACATTAGATTTAAAATTGAGATTAATATAAAATATTCATTACAAGAATTAATTTATTTATTTATAGTTATAATAAATGTCATGAAAATTATACGAAAGATCATCAAAAAGTTTAATATATACACCGTATTTATTGTACGTTCGATTGAAGTACGCAGTCTCAGACTTTATCTTATTTTCCTAGGATTGCAAATTATATATGACGGCGGTTGCCACGTGGAATTTGTTCATCAGCTTTATGGTGCGGCGGTCTGTGATATCGCGAAAGCGAGATACGAGTGGAATCCGGTCTGCGCGTCCGATGGAGTCACTTATCCAAATCCTTTCGTCTTTCTCTGCTTTCGCCCACGTGCGTAATAATATATTATGTTACATAAAGTCTCAATAAGTAATTTTTCAAAGTTTTATCGACGCACGCTTTTGCGAGTTTCGAATCAATTTCTCCAAACGATTATAATGTCGAAACGCCATTAAAATTTTACGCGATAGATAAATTATTGCGAGTTAATTTAATCATAGTCCATCGAATTTCATTTCGTCAAGTTTAGTTGGACGAATATTCAATGCGAAAGAATTAAAAATTACTAAGTGAATTTTATTTGATCTAATAAAAGATTCAGATTTATTGATTAAAGAGAGTATAGAGATAGCTAATTGTTTTATTTAAAAATTGTTTATTCATACACTACATGATTTATATATTTCTTCATTTAATAACCCAAAGTCCTCGAAGTAGGTTACTTCTTTTAGTTCAAAAAATTTGTAAATGTAACTTCTTTTAATTCAGATCTAACAGTAATGTCCAATTGGGAGTGCGATACGCACAGCCACGACTCCTGCATAGAGGCTCACACAAATACGACGATCTTGCCGAATGGCGAATACGTGAACAACGCCTACACTGCGGACGACGAGGTTTGCGGGAACGACGGTCGCACGTATCAGAGTATACATCACTTACAATGCCAAACTCGTCACGACAAATGTGAGTCGCGCGAGAAACGGGAAGGAAATAAGACTCGACATAATAAAAATATTCGTGGAAAATGTCAATTTCAGTAGATTCGTGATAAAACAACGTAACTTTTACGACTCTTTCAAAATTAAGAAAAAAATTATTTGTATTTCGAGACTTCCGTTTTTTTTTTCACGATTTAGCGGGAATTATTACACGAGGACCATGACATTAATATCCTTGTTCCGCAGATGTATTTCTAAAGCATCACGGATCGTGTTCCGGACCGGATGACCATCCTTGCGGTTCGATACCGGCAGAAGAGCACAGACAACCGGTATGCGGCACCGACGGCAAGTCCTACGTGAGTCCAGAGGCCCTTTGGTGCGCCAAATTACGCTACCCGAAAAGAGGTGAGAATTCGTAAATCATACGGCGTATCTATAACGAATTCCCGGACGAATTCTTCCCTTCGTGTGATGCTCGTGTTCACGCGAGAGCAATTTTCACTCGGAATTCTCTTCGCTCGTTAACCTGCTTATGTCGCGTAAAATTACAGACGCTTCGCACAATTTTGGTTTTGTCTCCGCGTGGAAACGTGGACGTAACAGGAAAGACACAATTTTAATCATTTTCTGTCTGACGTATACCTTGTTACGTACGCGAAAACACCGCGACGCCGTGATACACTTCACGCCTCAAACAACGGAAGGAGCGATCCCGCGCGATAAATTCTGTTGAGCCACACGAGAAATTACGTCGCTGGATATATCACGATTCTCGTGTGCGACGTTGATTATCTCGATTAAGATCGTATCTCTCGCATTCTCGAGAGTTGAAACGCAAATGTGAAGAGTGCAGAAGATACCGTTTGGTCTCGAGATAAAAGCGATTCTCGATCGATTGAACCTTCAAAGCTGGAGATAATGAGATGTCCTTCTTTTTGCAGATATTGCTTACAGACACGATGGTCCATGCTAACGAGGATATTGTCAGGAATCATGCAGAAGAATAGCGCGGAAGAAGCTATTACGCACGTTCGAAATGTCAAGACGGTTTAAATCATGCGAAAAAAATCAGAAAATTTTTTCAAAATGTTTTTTAAAAACCGATATAAATAAGTACACGATAAAATTTTTCATAAAATTTAAACTGTGTAAGAAAAACTCTAAATTGAAAACAAAAACGTAAGTAATGGTGATAAAATTTATAGTTTTATTGTTATATAGGAATAATTATATACATTCTTTTATTTATTTATTCCTAAAGTCTAACTTCATAAATCGTACAACACAATTTTATGTGATAATGTTTTTAATTTTATATAATGTATGCTAAGAAGAATAGAAATGTGATATGTGTATTGTAAAAAATGCACTATGTATAATGGGCATAATCTCTCACGAAGAGAATAAAAATAAAATTTGTATAATTATATAATTAATAACAATAATTAATACGTAATTAATTACGTAATTAATTAATCGTATATATAGAAATCAATAATGTTAATAAAATTTGTACGTGACAAGACTGTATCTTCATTTCTTTTTTAATATTAATTTCTTATCTCGATTTCTCTTTAAATTTTCAAACATCTCTCGCGTATGTATGTACATTGCTAGTGTTAGAGAATCAATATGAACGTAAATATACCAAGGACACAGCTCGTTTGTTTAATCGTGCGCGCAATCTCTCTTCAATTAAAGAACACAAATAAAAAAAAATTAGCATTCCCACTTCAATTGTGTCAAGCGTATAAGGGCGTCTGGTGGTTCTTATTCATCTTATTAGTATTTTTTTTCTAATTAGATTGTATTTGCTTCCACTTATCTCTAGAAGTTTATTGTGATATTGCTCGCAGAAATGTGTATGTACGTGGGTGTACACGATGTGTAAATGCACGTGAATGCCCGCGGTGCATCAAGCTCGGATCCGTCGGTTCTCTCGGCAAGCCTAAACGACTGTGAGGGATCAGTCATCCCTACGGGATGCGCGCATGATGCAAGGTAATCTCGTAGAACGTCATCTATAATTTATCCGAACGGTGTCTCTCCACGTAATGCAACCGCCATTCCGAAGAAGGGGGCGGGGGAACAGACAGTTATATTTCGAATGGGTTAAGGTCGTCTCCAAGGCTATTCTTTGAACGACTGCCGCAGTTCTGTAAAAGGCACACAGGACGAAATGGAAGGCGAAGGAAGAAGAGAACGAAAAGCGGCGATAGCACGTTACATACGTAAGTATTTTTGAATAATTTATATGCACTTTTAAGAGACATTTTTATAGTTCATTTTATTCGGTGAGAGTATATTTCAATTTTACATCGATCTCTTATCCGCATCGAGAAAAGAAACTTCCCTTGATGGTAAAAATTTAAACAGCATTGCGAAAGGACTATTTAAGACACGCATAATCTTTTTATCATAGAATAATTTAAACAATTTAAAATATTTATTATTTTATTTAGGTACCTATATTGTTGCACAAACTATATCGTAATATTTTTGTATTTTTGCATATATATATTTATTTATTTCAAAATTATGATTATATATATGTCATTTTAAATATCAAATAACAATGTTCCTAAGAAAGTATTTTGTTAAACATATAATTGCAATTTATATGATTAATTGTTTTTAATATTTTTTTAGTATGTGTTCTGTGCCAACATTTAAAAAAATGTTATTTAAAAACAACAAAAATCTACATTTAATAAAAATATTTTCCAAAAAAGGAAAATGTTTTCTACTCAAATTTTATTTAATATCAACCTTCGATAGCAATCTTCAATATGTAATAAATTTATATTCTCTATAACAATGTTCTTGTGCAAAATATTTTTCCCTTCTTGTGTAATGTACGTATGATTAGTCGTTGCCAATAATATCATATTATTAATTTTCGATTTGTGCACATTAGCCACTTTAAAATATTTACTTTTTATTAGATAAACAAGAAATAAATATTAATCAATATGTAATTATTAAATTTTAAAAACATTTCTCATTTTAAATGGCTATCAAAATAATGTTAAAATATTAAAAACTAAAATTTAAAACAAAACGCAACAAACGACAAATAATTTGTAATTCTTCGGTGCATGTTGAACTGAGAATTCTGTACGATGTAATTTCACAGTGAGTCAGATATGATTTTTATTTCCTATCGATTTTCTGTGACCTTAACGTTTGTGCGCACAATACGATCAGATTGAATTGAATATCTCATTATAATAAATTCCTCGAGATCGGTTTTGTTATGTCGACATTTCGTAGTGCTGCAATATAAATTTTTCTTTATAAACCGATTTCTGTCATGCACAAAATGCATGAATGTCGCACTAGAATTAATGTTCCATCACTCCTAATTGATTAATGTTCCATCAAACTTGTTTACAGCGGACTGTAATTAAGAGACACGTGTCTCATGTCAAGTGCACGTGCGAGTGTATTTAAAAACTGCTGAAAAAGCATCGTTTAAATTTATGAGATCAAAATGTAGTATAACACTATATGGAAAGATAATTATTCCCGCATTTTTGGAACTTGAATAATTTTGATAACATGACTTACTTCCTTTCTGACTATTATCACTCGATTAAATATGTTATGCGACTTATTCCAGTTTCATCAAATATCATTCTAATTTAATATATCTTAGCTAAACTTGATTTCGCAATTTTCTCGTTAAATAGAAAAACTTTTTAATTCACATTTGAATTAAAATTTAATAAGATAAAAAGGATCAATATATGGATATATATATATATATATATATATATTTCAATAAGTTATTTATTTTTTTGAGGTCACTGCGTTGCCTGGGCACAACAAAAAACAATTTGCTAATAATTAAAGATAAAGTGTTCCGTTTACATCAAATTATCCGAATTTGTATTTGCATAAGAAAGACAGTAAGTTTCCAACAACTGCTTCTGCGTTACTTGTTTTATGCCAAAACATACAAGTGCAAGGACAATTTCTAAAATCAATGACGAAAATAGTATATTGTGTAACAAGTGCAGTGAGTCAGGTTTGCTTGTAAGTGTGGAAAATGGACGCACGAGTCGTTGTAATTCTATTGTTTTGTACATTTATATATTTTTCAGAAGTTTTTTTCATAAAAATAAAATTTTATTTTTTTCTCTAAAAACATTCTTGAATTTCGATTATAATTTCGAAGCTTAGATATTTTGATTCCTGTAAGCGGATTAATATGTGTGATTAAATATTCGTAATAGTGGCGACATGACAATCACTTATTAGAAAAGGTATTAAAAGTAATAGATAATTATTTGCAAATGCATGAAATCCATGAAACATCAAAATCTATAAATATACAACATTATGCAAGATTTGTTGGATAAACGTAATTAAATCCAATCCGAGGAGTGATACTAAGTATAATACTAAATGTTGCAGTAAAAGTGATTTAAAACTCGTGTTCTCTATAGCTACGTCTTCTTATTTTAGATGAATAAATATAAGATAATAAAATATAAGATATTGGAAATTAGAGTGAAGGAACATGAGAGATTTGCTTCGTTGTTTGCACTTCGATACGCTTACATATCGTTAATCACGAAAGATAATTAATTCGCGCGGATTGTTGAATACTAATTAGTAAAAGCTATCATATTTTGAAAGATAATAACGCGATGCAAGGAGCGATGCATGCCATCACTCGCTTGCTCGAATGTGTCGTGCGAATGGTAGCGCGGCGACCTCGCAGACGCGGAATAGGTCAGCGACCTTTGCATAAACAATAATAATGCACTGTACACGTCGCATATTAACACACATCAAGGTTATACCAATAAAAATATGTAATTTTTTATAACACAAATTTATGCCGAATATTTTGTTTTTTTCATTCTAGATTTATTGCATTTTTGATCAGATATTAAATCTAATAACTGCTGAAAAATACAATTTGCTTAAAAATATTATTTTACTTTGAAAAATGTTAATATAAATTATTTGATATTGTACATGGTGAGAAAATCCTACTTGTAGAAATTACATTTAGCATCATACATTTATACATATATTAATATGTAGTATGTATATATAAATACGTGGTAAGAAATTCCTGTTTATAGAAATTAACATGCATTTTTTAGCATCGTGACATACTTCTTATCTTGGTAAGATGATATCTTCAATAACATAGTATTATACCCGGCGATTATCGTTCAGATGTTCTTTTCCTTAGAAATGTTCACGATTCTACGCCTCCGATAATTAATTTCTACATTGGGCGAAATCGCTTAGCGTGCCGAGCAATTAAACGCGTAAGTCTCACGTGTAATTATCACATCAAGTCTGGTTTATTACAGCCCAAGAAGATTATCTCTCCTACTCATCTACCGAAGATTCTTTTCTTTTTCAGTTCTGACCTATATTTTAGCGTACAACCTTCACTTTTTATTGTGAATTTGCAGCTACGGTATCACGCAGGTCTGTGATACAATGAAGAGAGATATTGCTTTGTCGGATGCAAAGGATCCAGAGATGTAACGCTCTACTTGGGTTGTGCATCTAGTGTTAAATGTGGATCTGAGATCTTGAGTCTCATTTACTTAAGACGATTGAAATGTTAATACAAGATCTATTTTGCATCAAGGAATAACTTATAGCAAAAATAAATAAAATCAATTTCGTTACATATCATCCCAGTGATGAAATATAAAATATAACAATGGATTCAGATAAATCGCGATCGTTATAAATTAATTAGATTTCGTTTTTGTGATCTATTAAAATAATTTCATTTTTCGCAAAATTCAATCAAAATCACACACACAAAATTGTATATCTCTAAATTAAAATCAATAAAAAAGTCAGTAAAATCAGTAAAAATATACTGATTTTCAATGGTATACTTATAACTTGCCAATCAGTGATCTTTCAGTGATTATAGATTAATTCTGAAATAAAAATCAGTAAAAGTGAATACTTGTTGGCTATCACAGCTATAAGTATACCACTGCAAATTAGTGATAACACACTGATTGTAATTTAGAGAGCATTTCAACAATATTCCTGATCATTGAACAGCTGTCGTCTCAATTTTAGATTACATCATAATAACATATTACTTCGTGAAGTAAAATTGCAAACATGGAAAATTTTTTATTAAGATAAATTTTGTGAAGAAGATAATTTCGAATTTCATAATTTTACGCATCTGGAGTGTAAGTAGTCTAAAGATAATCACTATATCCTATTATCATTTTACGAGATAACAAACGAGACGCGGTCAGATTTAACGTTAAGATCGCGGCGAAAGAATTGGCTGGGCGAATTGCAACGTACGATTTCAGCGCGAAAGAAATCGGTTTTCTCGGAAAACTGATCGGAAGTCAAAGTGCGCTTTATTCACGAATTATCTTCAACCCATCGTTAAAATGTCATAAGCCACGTTCTAGTCGTCCATTTCGCTCGCGGGTAATTGCACAGCGTGGATTGCGGCGCAGGGTAACGACCGAAAATTTTTGTCAATCAGTCCGCGATCCGACAACTACGGCAGAAAATTACGAAATGATCGTAGCCACGAGAAAGTAAACGGCGAAGGAAGGAAGAAAGAACGAGAAAGAGAGAACGCGCGAGATTGTCCCTTCATAATATAAATGATCGGCGGAAAGATGCGCGACTAGCGTCTCGCCAGATCTGGCGTTGCGATTAACGATGAGAACAGATTTTCTCACGAGGCCCTGACACATTCCCCTCGTGGCCGAGCAGCCTTATTCTCTCGCGTATATGGAATATGGAATGGGTCGTGGAAGATTGCGCGTGACGCGTTTTGTCGCAGATAAGCGTAATGTACCGCGACAGGTGCATCCTGTTTCCGCGCGAACGTGTTTTGCGTCGAGGGAGCGATGTGTAAAATAGCAATTTAGAAAGATACTTAGGTCCAAAATGCTGCTATTAAATATGAATTTTTACAATCTGAATTGTTTTCCATCGCGTAATTTCGGAGCAGAATGGCAATAAAAAAAAGAAAGGCAAGTACGATGCTTTTAACAGATAAATATCTCGAAAAATGTGCAAGACAAAGAAAAATGTTTCAGACAAAAGTTATATAATTTGAAGAAGAATAAATAACAATAAAATTAATTTAAAAAAATTAACTTTTTAAGGTATAAAGATTATCATTTTTTGAAATAAAATTATATAATTTTTGAACATAATATTGCTTGTCAAAACTGAGAGACCTGTATAATTTAAATTTTAACTTAATTATTTTGTAACTGTAGTTTAATTAGGTAAATTATTTATATAAATTATTTGACTAACTTATGTAGAAATCCGACATATAATGTTTCTGAGATTTCTAACATTAATATTAGAAAATTATGAAAAATTGGATATTTACAGCGTACATGACTATTCATGTAATTCCTTTATTGATACAAGGATGCTGCAAGAATTTACAACAAACGTGTCAGAAGATAACTATATAAATGCAGAATGCGCACGGATGACAGAAAAATAAACAGTAATAAACCGTGCTAAATGAATTGTACGCCAATTATGCGCACAGCTTCTGCATTTAGAAGTTTATATACGATTTATCTAGATAGCGTAGCACGACCGTGTTTTACAAGCGCAGAAATAAAAAAATCTCTGTAATAAGATGATTTGATCTTCAACGATGTTACATTGCTCTATTATAAGCGAATTAATAAGTTTAATTGTACTGTTTATCATACAAATTTATGCGAAAAACTGGTGTAACATTTTTTAAAATACATTTGATAGCCATGTGTTAGATCATCTTTCTTTTTAAATTTAAAATCTAAGTTTTGTATTTTGCAAAGTTAAAGAAATGTTTAAATTAGTTATGTATGAATATGTATCAATATAGATTTTTGCTTGTACAGGTTATCGCGTCGTGGGTTAATGCATATATACGATACGTGATGTGACGTAAAAAACGTTGATCGAGAATGTGTTTTATCACGTTAAGCAGATTTTGAATTCTTGCGCGTAAGTGGTATTCTACATTCGAGGCGCAGTAAAGTTTTCAGGAAGATAGTATTTGTTTTTTTCCTACGTGATATAATTTTTAGCACTCTGTAATTTTCCGACATGACAAGAGATTCATCATTTCACTATCTTTACACGGGAAACTTTATAATCAGAATAAAGTTGTCAGAATGAAGTTTCTAATTACAGAAAAGATAAAAACTAAAAATCTCGCGTTTCCTCTATTTAATTAATGACAAATCTCGAATCCTTTATTATTATTTTACCAATTAATGCTGCTTAATTGTACAATTGTTAATTAACTTTAATATTTCGATCTAACATCATATTTTCACTTGCAATTATTTTATATATATATATATATATATATCATATATGAAATGACATGAATCTCAATTTGGCTTAATACATTTAACTTTCTAACTCATGACTTTCTAATCACATATATTTCTATCGATTACTATTATTAATTGTTGCAATTATTTACACCGACTCGTACCGACATCGCCGATAGCGTTAAGGAACCGGCCTCTCGTACCATTCGCAGTGCAGCTGGTTGTCACACAATTGGAGGAGGTCAGGGCAGCCATTTGTCTCTAATACCGAGAAAGAAACATCGGGTCACCCCGCGTTTTCTGTCGCACCGGGTGACCTACTGTTCCTTTCTCGGAGTCGAGAAGAAACGCGCCGCCATTACAACGGGACGCATTATTTATCCATATTCTCCTCTCTTTTTATCACCGCAAATCCGTTGTCGAGACACTTCTTCCTCCCGCGCGGACGATATCATTTCGAAGGATTATATTTTTAGCTAGTCATCGATCATGCGATTTTTCTTCTCTGCTTCGGCAAGAAAGACCGGGCCGGCCGGCCGGTCGACGACGAGTGCTGTCTATCGATCACCGCGGGGTGATTGATCGATACATACCGTGGGTGTATTGCGCGGCAGCCGCAATCGTATAAAAATTTGTCGAAAGTAAGACGCAGTCCAGAACTAAAAGTATATCGCGTACCACGCGCTCGTTCCTTCGGTTGCTATAAGATAGAAAGGGAGAAGTCGAAAGTGTTATTTTTGCTTTTCAGCAGTGAGAGCAGAGAGTACACAGTAGCTAAGTGTAATCACGAATATGATTGCTGTGTGCTCTCAGTCACTTTCAGATCCACCGGGTTGCATCCTACCGTCGCGAGGCGATAATTCGTTGATCTTATTTTCACTTTTTTTTTTTAATCTAACCTTCATTTTACGCCTTGAACATTTCAACGTTATTATTTTAAATTTCAGTTCATTCGCCTTTAAATATTAATAATGACTTTACTAATAATAAAATTAACTTTATTAATAACAAAGCTGACACACTTTTATTATTTTGTTCTTTCTTTGATGTCGGTTTTTCTACAATCTTTATTATTATTATTATTTCATAGAATTCCCATACATACGTATAAAGCGCTGTAAATTGGTGAAACTCGTACTTTTTTCTTACTCTTTTAATCTCTTTCTATGTGTTCTTGATTGCTGTGAATTCGGTTCTCGCAGTTGTAGGAAGATATTTCTTTTCTCCCTCTCCCGTAATACAGTTGCGTGACGGTGAACTAGTTTACTTCTGAGTTTTAACGCGACAAATAGACTATGACGCTAAAGATCCCGATCTGTCTTCAACCTGTTTGATTTTGGTATAATTATTGTCGCGCCAATCGATAAATAATTTCTCACTTGCTATCCGACTAACTTCATCGAAGATATTATGATATAATTTATTACGAATAATTTTATTACAAACATAATTTAATATACATAGTTTAACGTAAAAATATTAATTTAAAGATAAGTTATTATAAAATAATCAATTCTTTTGAAACGAGACAAGTTTGTATTATACAAAATAAATTATTCAATTTCAAAATCATAATTAAGTGTAAATTTATATTAAATGTAGAAAATTACATTTAATAATAAACCATTGTAAAGTGTAATTATTAAACTTGAAACAATGCAAGATTGTGAAATGTAAAATAAATTGTAATTTCAAAATTATAACTAATTACTACAAATAGAAAATTACATTCCGTGGTAAAGAATTGAGCATAATTTTTAGGCTTTTTGCTTCCGATGTCCAAACAGATACCATCGGAGTCATCGACCCGGCACAATAACATTACGCAAAATGTGGTTAGTTAATAATGCAACTCTTGGTGCGCGTTGGTGCGATTACTTAATGTTATCGTATAATTATAAAAAATTTCGCTTTTTTGTCATAAAGCAGTCAATGAAATATTCAATTGTAATATAATATTTTTTTTTCTAAAACATGAAAAAACAACAGATAATAGCTGTAAATAATTAATCGCCTCCAAGAAAAATTGCAATACAAAAATAATGGCAAAATTAAAAATAGAAAAATATTTAAAAAAGATCTATTCTACACAAAAATAATTGTGATTTCCTGATAAAATGAAATAAATAGCATTGTCTTACGTTAGTATTAGCTACTTTTAATTTGTATTCATTATTAATACGAGACACGTGTCAACAAATAAAACTTAATGACTTTTAATTATTCTTCAGACGTATAGTTTCATAGAAATCAATATCCTAATTGCAATTTTTTAATTTGAATAATCGCGACGAATCATATTTAATAAGTTTCTCTCTTAAATGAATCATTAATCGCGACACGACCATAAATTGATTATCTGATAAATCTCTGGGATACTTCAATTAACTTTTGACGTTCGATTAAATTATAAATTTATTTATATAATTTTTAGCATTCCGCACGATAAACTATGTTGACTGTAAGATAAATTTGACATCTTAACTTAAAATTTATTGATTGCTCGACATTATTTTCTTAGAAAATGTTTTATCATCAGTATCAAAATCGCTACTAATCTCTCATGTCATGTAATTGACGTAAAACAATTCGAGATAATTAAGGTACATATTTTTATTATCACTCGAAAAAATTCGAATCAATGATTTCCAAGTTTCATCAACTATTCGTCATTTTGTTATATAATAAAAATATAAAGTATATTAACAGTAAAATATCCTTAATAGAAAAAAAAAAGAATAGAGATTTCAGAATATAATAATTCTACAACCTTTGTATCTATGAGTAGGTACGTAAAAAAAACTATTCTATTTTTTTAAGCTGTTTCTAGAATGAGTGTTAAATATAAATATAAAACGTTCTAAGAAATAAAACATTTAAACCAGAATTTGGTTAATAATAATATAACATTTCATAATACGCAATAAATATTTAAAAGAAAAGCCTTCTTTCTCATTTTCTTTAAAAAGATAATAATGTATTATTACGTATTAAAAATATGGTAAGAAATATTAATTAAATACTAAATAAAAATATTAAAATCATATGAGTTGTACAGTTGGTCAAAATAATACGATATTCAAGTTAAAATTTACTCGATGAGTAAGAAGTTTGGCTAGAGTTCTTGGCAACGCTCTTGGAATATATAAAGTATTTGCTTAGTGCTTTCGAAACATAAGTAAGAATACTTATCACAAAATAATTCTTTTTCCACATAATTTCATTAATATGTCATTCATTACTTTTCAAAAATTTTTAAAAATAATAGATAATTATTAAAAAAATAATTGCATAGCCGATATTAATAAAAACCTTTTACCTAATTGTGTATCTAAATTTTAATTTGCTAAAAAAAAACCCTTCTTCCTACGTCCGTTTAAGAAAAATGATTTCAATGTCCAGATGAAAGACCGCGATACGCGGCCAAAGCGTGTGATTGCCAATCAACGAAATGTATATACCACGTATACTCGTCAACGATCTACACAACGTAAATATTTTCCGATGTGGAAACGGAATCACGCCCGCACGTGCGGCATCTCGATAATTTGGCAGAAATGTTTCGTATAACGATTCGCGTGCATACACGGAACCGTCGTAACGGGAGACGGCCGGCACAGTGGAGGGTTTTCTACATATAGAGGTGAGCGCGACTCGCGAAACGATTCAGTCCTCTCGAAACCACGCGGCAAAAGACAATTCCTAGGATAAGGATAACAATAGCCGCGAGCTCGCTATTCTCGGATGTGTCAACCATAATTCGCGGATTTTTATGAATTTTTGACGAGCGAAACTTCTCACGTACAGAAATATATACGTCAAAAACGGACTTCGTGCAAGATCTGTGTACAACGTTATAGTAGCGAATTCCTCTTAGGGGTGAGTTAAAAGAACGAGCAATCACTTCTTTTATGATCGTATTTTGTAGAACTGAACGTGAATGAAAATTTTCTCAATTCTGCGATCGATAAGAACATAATGTTGACAATTAAACTGAAAGTGTACTTTAAAGTATTATTTAATTCATTGACGTGTTGTTTTTATTTGACAATAATGACAATGACTTGAGATATTTCAGTTTTATAAGCATAATAATCTTCTAACATGTTGAAAATGTTGACAAAAATATGTGATATAAACTACGACGGTAAAAAAATAGAGTAGATTAGATTACTACCAATATGACAATATAAATCGATGGTTATCGTGACAGTTGTGAGTTCAATTTATTATCGAAAGATCTTTATAAGCGTATCAAGTCTAGCTTGATTAGTGAAATGTTAAATTAGCTAAAAGCTATCGATCCTTTTTTCAAGCCATTTGCTCCTTTAGAATTCATCACATTTTTTATAATGAAAAAAACCCTGCGTAATATAGACGCCACGTAAATGCAACTTTTTGATAAATTTCGGAAATTAAATAATTGAATCGAAAGACTGAGCGCAAGATTTAGGTTATCATGTGATCAAATCGAATTGAGAGCAGGATTAAGCAAAATATATATATAATTCTTGTTGTTTAATATTCTGTCAGGTTTAGATGGTACACATTCGGATCGTACACAAAATATTTATCGGCAATGATAGAGCAATGTATTTGATTCGAAGTCGCGACAGGATCGATCGGTGGTTAATTATCGTTTGCGTGGTGAATCACGGATTTAATTAACGGAGTACGATTGCGGGGCAATCGTGAGACGTACGATTCAATCGTTTATGCGCGCAACGTCGAAATTCGTCTGGCAGCTTGGCGAATTTAATTAGTTATTCCCATCTTGCGTTTGTTATTTGCACGATGATATAACTCGATTATTCGATCTGACAATATAATTCTAGCAAATCGTACCAGGTTTCAGATAACAATATTTGCATTATTATCGATTGCCTTGCAGAGCAACATAACAGATATTCTAAGTCGCCAAGTCAGTCAACGTGAAGTCTGCCAACGTGTAGTTGACCTTCTTCTGTTTCGTGACTGGGTGAATTATGCAAGACACGAAAAAAAAAATTGACGGACAGATTACGTTAATATTAGAAAAATTAACGAAGGTTTAACTCGATTTCAGATTTGCCGAAAATGTTTCACGGTTTGTTAATAATAACATCGGAATTTATCGGAGCAGACAGTAGTTAATTTTAAAATGTGCATACAGTAGCTCGCTGATAAAAAGATAACCGGAGAAGAATGTATATTTGCAGATTTACTTGCATCTGTCATTTTTATCATTGTTCGATTCTACTTCCTTCACAAATAAGAGATCAGTATCACGGGGTCGAGGGATGCATTCTCGCTGCACAATTTACTGCCGTGGATAAGATAAAATTGAGACGTCAACATTTTGCACGAGGCTGAAAAAAATAATGCCACTATGCTCTATTTTCAGTAACCTAAGCTTAATTGCGCCGACATGGAGCAAAATGGTATCTCGATAATATCGCCACCGGGTGTCACGGAAAACTCTGTTAGGAAGTCCAAAAGTATCGGCATCACGCTCAGATCCAATGGCACGATACAGTCGGCGAGGAGGAAGCTGAAGATGCCCAGTAAGTACGAATGAATGATGCGATCATAACGGAATATACGTCACAAAGAAATTGAAAGTCCCGTTTCCCGAGAGAATAATTCGACGAATATATTCAACAAAAGTTCAATTATCGATTGTTTTGGAAATATATTTGCAATGCAAAATTCAGGATTTTTGTGATTCCTAAAATTATGTATTTAATTACATGGATTTTATAACAGGTTTTGTGCTAAGTAAATTGTCAAGTAGTCCTTTAAAGATAAAGACATATAAGATGCTCATTATATATGTTCTATTAATTTTTCTATAAATAAAAAAAGATCAATTTACATAAAACCATCAATATTTTATATCTCTTAAGGAAAAATGATGGAATTGTATTTCTCTATGTCTCAAATTTCTTTAAATACGTTATATTTTCGTATTCACCTCGAAAGATCAGATCTTCTAAGCGGATTTCGCACGAGATTGAAGTTAGCAAATCTTTTTTCCGTCTAAAATCGAAACCGAGTAATGTCCGCTTTTATCCCAAATATCGATCGCGGAAATTTGTGTATAAAGAAAAGAAAGCGATACGAACGTTAAAGAATATCAACGCGACCGAGTGAATAACAGTACGTACACGCTTTCCAGTGACAAATCCTCGCTCTTGTGAAACGTTGGAATGAATTTCATTATAATTCATAGAGGTTCCCGTCCATTAGAACGCGAAGCTTACTTTGCAACTATTCTCGCACGTGAATACATATATCAATCTGAACAGAGGTTCCGAACTTTTAATTAGGTATCACCTGATTCTGCGACGATTAATCGCTCGTCCGCCCCCTCAATATTTATCATGTTACCTTATACACTTATCGCGCGCAAAGCATAATCGAATTTCATTAGCTTTAATAGAAATATACAGTTTTTCTAAACACCCCCCTCCAGTACGTTTAATATTACTACATTTTTATTGGTTGTGACAATGCTGCTTAAGGAACCACAACTTGATAATTTTATAATTGAGATTTTTTTGATAAAAATATGCGTGGGCACCTCTGTCAATATTCGTATCTAATATTAACAGAGAAGCTTTTAGACTTGATTATTAATCAATTGAATTTATTTCTTATCTTGCTTTTATTTAATAAATGAATTCAGATCTTGCGTATATCTTTTGTATACACGGTAACTGTAAAGCATTGCATCTTGATTGGAACCGTAAGTAGTTTCAGTAGACAGAAGTAATATAACTGTCCAGTTACTGCTTAAAAATACATGAAATTTCTTCTGCCACGGTAGATCAAACATTCAGTTGTAAGATATTTCCGTTTACCAATGACACGCGCTCGATTTTTAATCTGCCTAAAGTGATGATTCATGATTCACGTCTTTTTACGGTTAATCTTTCATGTATCGTCAGAATGTCGATTCTGTCGAATCCTGCACATCCTCGACTATAACATCCAGAGGAATAAAATTTTAATGAACCTCAATTTTTTTCCTATTGACATATAATTCGCGATTCGCGAATAGACTTGCACCCGCTTCGGGAATCCTATTGGATCTCGGAATAGAAACGCATAGAAGAGATTTTTCGCGAGGAAGCCCAGCGCCGAAGAAGTGACGTGCGCGTTGCACAGAAGGGATCGATCGATGTAATAAGATGGAAAAGGTTTCGCGCGATCGTTCCTTTCCCCCTGCTTTCGAGATTGACCTTAAACTCGCGACTGCCTTCGCGATGCGCAACCGACCTCCTATTCCTCGAAATATTTCCCGTCGTCGTCGTCGTCGCCGCCGCCGATCTCCTTCGCGGTGAAAGAAAGAAGAAAGCGGCGGCTCTTGGCATTACCACCGAGCGCACTATGCTGCGACGCTCTAGGAGTCCCCCCGGGTCTGAAAATTGGGTCGGAAATCGGATTTGACTACGAGGAAACTTCTCTCCTCTCGCGCTGCGTTTTCCATTGTACGTTTTACCGTATCGGCGATATCCTTGACGCGAGGTGAATGTCTCGGCGATCCGGAAAATTAGGTTTCTCGCGCGTAAGTAACGTTGTCACGGGAGTTCGAAAAGTGGTGCCATATACATATATTATACGGTCAACGTTCTCGAGTCAAGGAAAAAAAAACTTTTTTTTTATTTTTTATAGTGATTAATGTTTCGAACCCCCAATTTTACTACGTTCTCAGTTCTCTTGCATAATAATTTTTTCGTTAAAAGCGTTCTACTCAGAAATGGTATAATTTGTTCACGGATCGATTTATAATTACGTCTCTCTCGCATCGACCGTATTCATCGAAGTAATGGAATTATAATTTCTTTTTCCCCCCTTCTCACTTTTACTATTATAAAAGTGCAGAAGTTTTTAATACTTTCAACTATTGTATGCACAGCGAGAATTTCTGATCGACGTCGCACCTGGCGCGTTTGATCTAGAAAGCGGGCTGCGCTCTTCTTTTAACGAGGGTATTTCGGTCGTTTCTCTAGGAAAAAGAAAGTGCATAATGCAACCGTATCAGGAAACGCGGCTGCTCGGACTTTTTTTTTACGAGATGTGTGGCACGCGGGCAGTCTCTACGCTAACGAAATTAGACGATAATTATGGAGCAGGGTAACGCGTATGGGTAACATGTATGGGTTCTTCTCATTCTCTCCTCCGTTATGCGCGAGCGCAAAAAACGGTTTGCTCGAGGCCGTAATTTCAGATGATTCGATCTCTTCTTTACCGTCTAGCTCGTTCGCACTTCATGGCGTATATCTACATCTACGAGATGTTAATTAACCGGCATTATTTCCGTTGAACGTCGCGCGTTCCTCACAATGGTTTCACGAGAATCTCGGAGTCTGACAAAAAAAGAAAAAAGAAAGAAGAAGCCGGTGAGAGGAATTGATTATTCCCGAATGGCTTTTTGTGAATTCTATCTTCCTGAGAAAATCTAGGGAAGCGATACCGGAATGCTAAGTTATGTATACTTGTGTACTTTCACCCGTTTCGTACGATCGCGATGTATGTACAAGACTGATTTATTATCGCGAAAATACGTGCGGTGGGTCTTTAGGAATTAATTTAAATTTAATAGCAGTGCAGTTGTAAAGAGCATAGATATCGGGATGCGGGTCACGCACTATCTGAAAATCCCTATCTCGTGCCGTGTATACCACGGTAAATAGTTAGCTGCTCGTTCAGCTGCTACGTTGACGCAAATACTTTGTCTCGAGATATATAAAATGTTCAGTCTAGATTCATATAACCTGGAAAAATTCCAACGAACGTCAAGACATGTCAAGATAAATTTTCTGGGTTTTCCTTTTGAATCAAGATGTTTAAAAAAATTAGCACATTACGTAAAATGTATTCTGAATTTCTTTCAACACAAAAATTCGCATTATTCAAAATGACAATTGAAAAAAAAAACAGGCGAGTTTACAATAGGGAAGATAGAATAACGAAGCAGTTTTTTGTCTTGTATCTGGCATAGAAAGTAGTTCGGCGGATTATGACGTGAGCGTGTGTGTGTGTATGTGTGCGTCCGTGTTAAGGCAGAACAGCTTCCGGTACGAAGGATGGTATTACCTATATCCGATCTGACGAAAGAAAATTTTGAAATTTTTCGTCGGTTACGAGCTGCTTGCATTATACACCGCCGGCAATATCGCTAATGATTCGCCGTTCGCATTCGAGTGAAACCTTCGTCGTCGTTACAGTCTTATATCATCCATTATTGGATTATATTACAGTGCATTATGTTACAGTTCCTGTAATGAAATCGCCAATTTGGTAACGCCGGGCTCCCATTTCGTCATTTTTATCGTTGAAAACGCGCGGTATGATGGGCGTTCTTGAAATGTGCCAGTAGGTACGTATTCCCTACCTACGTACACGCTAACTCCTCTCTGACGTAAGTTACGTTTATTACGAGATATTTGCAATGCGAGTACATCAATGTCGGCAATAAACATTTCTTCCCGCCGTGCAGTCACGGCCAGATTTAAAGGGGTTCAGTCGCGACAGCGCGGCCGATGATAAATCGAATTATGTTAACGCATGCAAATTTACTTTTGACCGAATCGCGGTTGTTTTTTTGTAATTTCGTAACGGTGGCAAGCAGAACGGTACTTTAAGATATATCTTAAACGGCTCTTCTTCCCTCGACTCTATCGCAGACGAGAATAAATCGGAGATGAAAGTAATGCGTTTCCTATCTTTCACGATTATCATAATCACTTCGCTTTACTTTAGATTTTAATTCGCGCACGTCGGAACCCGGAAAATTTGCAACTGATCTTATCGGAAGCAGTAGCTGTTCCGGATTCCCGGGAAGACATAATTATTGCCGAGATCCGCTGGAAATCGAATAAGAGGCGCCTCCTGAGAAAATTTAGTACATCGTGATATTCTGCCGAGTTTCAGGAAATCTAGAGTTTGACTCTTCCTCGCATTACAACGATTTATCGTGACAATCGCGCTATAATTTACCGATACTTCCTTTCTATCCGTTCTCACGATGGTTGCTCCACTTCCACTACGATCGTGTGACGATATAGCGGGCAGATAGCAAAATGTTGTAGCAGTGAGAATGCAATCAATGCGAGACAATGTCCATTGTGCCGCGGTTACCCGATATTGTTATTATTTATTTGTGCTCGCTTCGCAAATGTTTGCCGTGAATGTTTCTGAAACGAATTCTTGAGAAATAGACACTCTCTAGCTTGTAATAATTGCAGTTGTTGATGATCAGCGAATGCTAAGATAATTAAAATTAACCGAATTAACTGTATGCTGTAAACAAAAATGCTCTACATAAAAATGATATTAAAATATCATTAAAAATATAACGAAATAGACAGAAGATTTATTTTGGATTTCAATTTGGAAATATTTCTTTTTAGCTTTCAACAAAGCTCAGAGATATTTCCCCAATTCATAAACAACATCGACAAACGATATTCGTCATTTCTAATATTTCAAACGTTTTTCAATTGTATTTTAAATTTCAACGAACAGCACTTCGTGAAAAGCGTTTGCTCAGTGCGCACCGCTATTTCATATCTGCGCTTTCTTTTTTTTCAACGTGATGGATTTTCAAAAGAGTGAAAATCCAGAGAATTGTCGGGCGCACACATCAGCGAGCAAAGTGCATGCGTAAAAAGCCGTTAATCTTCTTTTTTTCTTCCTTTTCCTGTTTGGTCGCCGCTATGCTTGCAACAAATTGAGAGAATGCCGGCGTATCGGGTCTGGCACGACACTCGCGAGAGCCACCGGACTCCGGCCATTCACCGCGAACTTGACCCACTGTCACACTTGCAACACCGCACCGGTGCGCGATGCACGTGTTGTACTCAGGCGCTTTCCGTGTATTCCGGGTACAGAAAAGGCAGACCGTGTTCCGTGTACTTTTCACTTCCCCTTACGGCGCCGCGGTTTATCGCACTCTTGCAACTGTACACCGATGACGTAATGGCCACCGAGACCTATTCTTTTATTTCCTCGTTGCATTAAGCTCGAGATTCCACGTGTATCTGTTGTATCGTATCCGTCGACTTCCTGCGACGCAGATGGAATTGCGTCGTAAAAAAAAAGATTCTCACTAATTGTGAGATAGTAACAAACTGTCGACAACGAAAAATCGCGTATCGTCGATTAGACAAGCGAAGTGTCAACTAATTTCGTAACTTGATAACGATTACTTATATATTATATTTTGCACATTAATATGCCATACGCGTCATCAAATTCACCCGCGTCACGCGGATGTGCTTCGATAGTTTCGGATTTCTGGCGCTCATCGAGAAATTGTTTTATGCAACGCGTTGAATATGTGCGAAATTACTTTTGACGTCGTGAATCTAATCGACTGTGACAATCGATGGCGCGACGTGATATTACACAAGAGCGCGTGTAATTACACGATAATTATCGATCGTCGCCGGTCGTTCTACACGCGAGTAACCGTCAGCGATATGAAAGATCACGCGGATAATCGCATTCAGCAATTTTTACTTTTTTTTTTTTTGTTAAACACTCGTTGCAACGTAAAGCTTTCCCGCGAACGGGGGAAAATCGTTTCTCTTTCTCTCTCTCTCTCTCTCTCTCTCTCTCTCTCTCTCTCTCATTGGAAGAAAAATGCCCTTGCGTTTCAAGCACCTGCGAGATTAAGCAATTAGAGCGTGCCGTCCGTTTAACGTATCTCGCAATTCATCAGCCAACGAAAGCTGAAGAGAAATAAAAATCCGCTAATGTAAAGAAAAGCGTATCTGCTTTTGTGCATCGCCGCGCTCTCGTGCATCACGATGCTCCCGACGGTTAATCGGCGAACAGCGTGCGTTTCTCAGGCGTAAGCCAGGAATTTCTCCGTGATACGATTACCGAGCCATTTTCTACTATTTCAGAGGATTCATATCACATCCCACGAGAAATTTGAAAATGCACGTACGGGCTGTACGCTCGAATATACATGCGACGGCTCTGCGGCTTGCACGCGCCTTCCATCCTTGTTTGGCGAGGGGAGGAGGGGGGGGGGGAATGAATATTTATGCGTCTTCGTTTGCACGCCACGTAACGCCATCAACTTTACTCAATGGCGCTACGTTTTAATGGTATTCATGGTATCCGCGGGCATACTATGTGTACGTGTGTGAAAAATGTTCCGGCGAAAAACGCTCAGCTGATCAAACACCTGGATTCTCTGAGGCGACATATAAGTAAATTTATCTTCACTTCCCAAGACAAGTGAACGGTGTTGACCTTTTCTGAAATAGGCCAAAGCTTACATAGACCGTTTCAAAATTATTGTATCTACTTGTAACATCTGAGATTTTCGCATACGTTATAAGATTCAAGCCTCTTTTTTAATCTCACGTCAAAACACTTCAGGATGTAGATCAAGTTTATTTATAGAGATTATAAAATAATCAAGAAATAAACAGACTCTGATTTTGCCAGAGCGCCATTTACTTTAAAAATGCAAGACTGAGAATCTTTTTTGGGGTAAAAGAAAACCTGATTTATGGATCGTAACTTAATCTTTTAAAAAATTCGATGAAAATCAAGTTTGCTTCATGAATTTACCGAGTAGCAGAAAGATCGTATCGGAATATAACAACGGATCAGTTGCAGCTCACATGATGGTCGATCGTATTTCACGCGATGAACCTGTTACGATATCGTTTTGGTCGTATTTCACGGACCAAAGTTCGGACGTAGTCGTGTATTTTCTGCGGGAATAAAAAGTCGCTCGTCGTGTGTATCGCGACGCAAGTACGTGACAACTTGTAGACTTATGTACTTTAACGTGGCAAAGAAAAGCCATGTTACACAAATCCGTGTATTCCGCGTTACATTATATAATGTTCAGACCATGTCATCGCCGATCGGCCGAACGACCGGTCAGCCATTAGCAAAATGTTACCTGGTCAGAGGCAATCACCCGGATTTTCAATACTTTCACACGTAACAGCGAACGGCGTTGTATCACATCAAATAAACGCGGAACTTTCGTGTCAAGCGATTTTATATCTAATTCTCGATCGATTCGTGGGAAAAGTTTAATAGGTTCTATCAGTAAATGAATTGGAAAGCTAATTATGGTAATTAGAAAAACGCCTTATTCAAGCTAATAGACAAATTATGATGAGCCCAATTACAAAATTGTAATTATGCCGCAGCGCGGACACAGTCGCACATACATAACTTTATGTAAAGTTCAGGAGCCTTATTACCATCAGTTAATTAACGGATATAGCGAGTAATCAAATTGGTAATCAAAATAATGGACGTAATATACATTTATATTTAAGTTCGTCGTTTATCAACAAGATTATCTCGTGGAAAAGAAGAAAAAATATTTTTCCCATAAATGTAGGAGTAACGTAGGAAACTTGTGGCTGACGAATGTAATGAAAGGTGAATTATTAAACCAAACGAATTGTCCTGAGCACGACGTTTCAATCAAAGAACTTTGTTTAACCCGGCACACCACTAAATGCATATCCATATATGCAACTGCGCGACGTGAAAGATAATTAAGATGACACATCTGCGTTTATCTTATCGTTTCATTAATATCAACTGCGACCAGTTGGGCAAATACTATTTTTCCGATCGTTGATGCACATGTGTGCAAACATCGTGACATATATAAATTAGAAATGTCGCATTTTTACGACGGAGTCACGAGTGCGCGTACCGCGAGTCTACTTCTTAAAGAAAATATGCTGTGTTTAGTCCTCTTCCCCCCTCCCTCACCTCATGCGAGAAATTCACCGGATATTATAAACACGAAACGCACTTTGCTCGTCATCGTACGTTGCATCGAGAGAAGCACGAGAGAAAAACTGGCTTTCTACCTTTTCAGTGCAATTGATTTATGGAAATTTCACTGCTCGCGTACCGCCGCTATTAGAGATCACTGAAATTTGCAGTACGTGAGTAATTCTCTGATACTTTTCCGTGGCGAATCATCGAAATAAATTGCCTCTTCGCAATCCTATTCAGTTACGAAGCGCAATTCTATGCTATCTAGTTACGGCGTTGCGTTGCGAAAAATTAACAGCAAAATACAAAAATTTGAGCGGTCGATTGGACACGCTGAAAATTACGCCTCGCATCAAATGCTCGAAATATTTACCGTAATGTATAAAATTCTTGTAACTTTATTAAAAAATTGTAATAATTAATCTACATTCATAATAGCCTATTAATTACAGTTAATTGCAATATTATAGTCGATTAATTGATCGAGTATAACGTTTTAAAAATGACATGTACTCAAACTTTTGATACAATAGTCTGACAGCAGGCAGCTTACAAAATAATAGAAATGCATAAATATTCTGCATAAATATACACGTACAATATTAATTTAATATTCTGAAATGCGCATTGCTGCTTTATCAATCCACTGCGTGTCGCGATACGGTAGATTTCTGCTGTCTCTTTGTGTACTATCGATAGTTGGTAAACTCATGCATCGTAGTCGGTATACTGATGAAAATTTTCCAGGCACATCGGAGTGAAGCGCGCGCGCGCGTTAATTTGTACGAGAGATACCGTAGATGGTGCATCGATGAAAGCGCAACGCTGCGCGTCCCTTTCATTCAATTCCCTTTTTCCTTTCTCCTTTCTCCCCGATAGATTGCCCCGCGCAACTTCAACACGAGTCTCCAATTTCGTGTTAATTTCATCAAATTACAGTTAGTTTAACTTGTTAAAAATAAAGAAGATATTGAAGGCAAAGTGCGCGCAGTTGAAGTACAGGACATTTCACCCGGCGAACGTAATTGTTGATTACTTTCGCGATCCGTAATTATGCTCCTGCACTTTCCTGCTAATTACCATCAGCCTCCGTTCTTCACAGTTTGGTTTTTTAATTAGCGATTAGAGATATGCCCCCGTCCAAGTTACGTGGAACTTGGAAAGTGCACATCTCTCCCCCTCTCACCCTGGCGCAAAAATATATTTCCGTGAATATAGATATATGTGCCGTGTCTTGAAGCGATCTCGCATGTGTTTTCCTCGCGAGTTTCTATTCGGTCCTGATGTACATACAACATGCGCGCAATGGCTTTCTACACTTTATTCCGCCAGTATACCTCGCCATCTTTACGACCGTCGGATCATTAACCGGTGATAAATTAGCAAAACGTTAAGAGAGCGCGTATAAAAGTGTACGGTTTTAATTTTTTTATGCCAATTAATTGCCGGTCGATCGGCTTTTACGAACACGTTGGATTATTATTTCTTTCGTAATATAGACTAAAAAGGAATATAAACGTCTTTTTTTTTTCATAAATATCGACAAATATCGACTGCATATGAACTATTGATAGGTCAGAGCGCACATGTAATAAATAAAAAGAAGTAAAAAATAAAGTTTCTTTATATTAGAGGCAATTTTATATACTGTATTTTCTACATAAATAAGGCTTTATAATATTATATAAAATGCAAGCATAAACTTGGAAAAGGCAGAAGATAGTAGCTTATCTACTTATATTTTTACTGAGTTATTGACGTAAACTATTGATACGATAAATTTAAACGATCCGATTTGGTATTCATATAAAAATTTACATATATTTTACCACATAATGAATCATAACAAATACGTATTCCAGAATTAAATAATTTGTGGACAATAAACTGTGAACTTTTGTTTTTATAAAAATGCAACCAGAAATAAAAAATAATGTAGATTTATACTGCGGTCCGGTATATGCTGTTTTACGTACACGTAAATATACATTAAGTCATTTGTTTCTGTTTGATTCTGTAATCGATACGATTCGGAGTATTCGAAGATTTTAAGAAGATAAACGCGCGACTTTGGACTGTGTTTCCGCCATCGCAGCTAAATCCGGCTGATCCACGAGTGCCGATGACTGATCACTATCTGTCCCCCGGTCCGCGTTACACTGAGTCTGTGTGTTAATGGAAATCATACGTGACACGTGTTCGGCTCTAATTATATCCGTGCGACATACGGTTAATCACGAGAACTCGGCCGTAATTCTAGGGCAAACTAGGTGCGTAGGTATCTCTATGCATAGTTCAGAGATGCAGACGGATATGTATATGTATAAGCGCGATTAAACCCGAAGGATATTGACATCCGTATGTTATGAATATCATATGAATATCGTATCATATGAATATATGTGTGGAAGTTGGGCGATGCGCATGCACTACGGATCTGAATGATCCGTTCAGGAAATGCAAAACACGGATGCAACACAATGCGTATGTAGCACGATAACTACAGATTAATACGGAAGTATTTATATTGTAACATGTTATAGACGAAATATCGAATTGTGTTTCTCGCATGTTAAAAACTGAAAAAATAAAGATTTGCAAAATACCTGAGCAGGATTGCAAGATTTAATTTCATTATTTTATCGTGACAGTTTTTTTCTGTAATGCCATAAAAAATGTATTATCAAGTAAATGTTATATCAAGTAAAACTAATTGCATAAAAAATGGCATAAATAAGTATAAATATTTTATTTTTAATAATAATGTTTCGTTGCATATAGAAGCACTTTAGATGTTATCAATTTTTGATTTTAAAAAGTAGATAATGGGTATTATGTTTATTATTGCGTAAGTTAATTACAGCAAATTGTTAAACAATCAAATCGGGCGCATATTTTCTGGACAAGATGTTTGATTAAATTAATATACGTGCGTGCGTGCTTGATTTAATTAATATTTACTTTTCTTTATATCGAATAACACGTAAACAGATTAAATAATTTTGTATTTAGTGTAAAGAGAGAGAGGGGGGAGGGGAAGAGAAAATAAATATCTTCGCAGAATTAACCATAAAATAAAAAGGAGAAAAAATATCACTATTTTCTAGATAATCTAATATCTTCCTGTGTGGCAAAGAGATAAAAATGGCGGAATGCAAATATGTTCGAAAAATAAATAATAATATTTAAATAAGATCTAATAACGCTATTTTAAAAAATTGTTGAATTACGATTGGCAATTATTAACTGAAAAGTGAGCATTCTAATATTGTAATTCATAATTTTAAAGTTACATAAAATAAAATTACCATTGTCCAAAATATTATATACATTTGAAACAATTTCATAAAGTTTTATCGGCACATCGATAATAGTTACGAAATTATCAAGGCTGCATGGCAAGAAGAAAAGTCACAAAGTCTTGACCTCTGGCTGCAGATTACTTGGTTGTTAATAATACTTCGTTAGCGTCTGAGAGATGAAATATTGACCTGCGATTATTTCTTAATATATAATACAATTTTAAAATTAATACAAGGCATAAAACACAATAAGTGGTCAATATATTTTGCATTAAAATATAGCGAACAGTTAAAAGTAAAAAGAAAAAAACAAAATTATTATATATATATATATATATATATATATATATATATATATATATATATGCCTATAATTCAATTCCAGTCTATCAAAGGATTAAAATATACGGAACAAAATAAATAGAAGTTGTATATCAAAATAACCCGAAAATGATAAGCATTACAATGGCATGCTCGTTCAAAGAGCGTACTTTAACTTAATTGTTGCAAACTAGTTTAGTTCAACTTTCAGCGATTCAAGCGAAAATTTTAAAGCCCTCACCCCTCGCGAAAAATTTTACGTAGCTCGCGAGAGTTACATCGAGCAAGTTTCACAAACGTCGAAGGAAACTATGCCATCTTGTCAAGGAAAAAAAAAGTAGGAAGCGCTCAATGGAGCGACGTTCTCTCAATGGAGAATACTTATTGAAGTCCAACGTTTTCCACAACGTTTTTCGAATATTGACCTCTGGTGTGCATAACTTTATCGATGCTTTCATATAAATTCAACGTTGACCCATCCCATCCTAGGTTTATATCAGTGATAATCGCATTCAACGTCGGACGAACAAAGTTTCCACTTGAAAATTTATAACAAAGTGACAGGTCAAGTTATCATGCCTGTCAATCCAAAAACTCCTCTTCGCCGAAAACTATTACACTTTTTGGAATTTATTAAAAAACAATCAATTATTTTATAAAATAGACACTTAACATAAAAACACATTGTAAGTTTTAAATAAAGAATTTTCAAATGGTTTGTCTAAATATCACTGAATCGTTCAAAAAAGAATTATGAGTTAATTTCGTGTATTATAAATGGGTTACAAAAATTATTGTCTTTTAACACAGTGATATTAATTATGAAAAAAAGAACAATGGTTCACGATTTCTTTTAAGTTTTCGAATCTAAAATTAACAAGATAATCTAGCTCGTTTGTATCTTGGAATAAAAAGTACATTTAAAAAGATGTAGAACCGCCTTTTGCTTTCTTCTCTCGCTCCTGCATTTAATGATTCAAGAGAGCTGTGCATAGGTCGCGGTTGGCGATTGGAATGTGCGTACACGTGTGTATGTTACATGCGTGTGCGCATATATCATCGTTATGTATATATATTAACTGTCTTTGAAAACAAAGCGTTGTCGTTACACGGTTACATTCAACGAGAGAATCCTTGCGTCTTGACTTTTCTCGATTACACATTCAGTGGCTTCAGTTCATGTAACACACAAAAAATAAAAATGTACCGCAGTTGGACTCTCGGTATGTACTCTTTGTACGTACGATAGTTGTGTTTTAATTAAATATCATTGCCGGTGCACGTTTCCGAGACTGAGCCGGTAATGAGACCGCAAGTGTTCGTACTTGCTTACAAAGACGTGAGAGTGACGTGCTTGAGCGGGCATTCTCTGTGAAATCATGAAGTAACGCTTTATTCTTCTCGAACACGTCGCGAGACAATTCGTAAATTATTCGTGCAGTTTCGCAATTATAATACCGCGATTCAAGCGTATTCTTGAACTTCACGATTTAATTCGCTTCACAATTTAATTACTTTATTAGAAATGAAACTTTATTAGAAATGAAAATAAATAACATGATTCATCATTCTGTAAAATTATCGTAAAGATATGGATGTTCTTTACGATTGGACGATACGAGTACTTTTATCGGACCTGGTTACTAAGTACTTGTAGATTTACCCTTTCCACGAGAAACAAAATTTATAAATTCAATAAGTATCCATAAATATCTATATATCGTATGGCGACGATGAACATTGCAACTGGTTGGCACGAGCCATACAATATTAATATGACGGAAATAAAGCTCGAAGAATCAAAAGTAGAATTAAAGACGGAATTTCCCGTTAATACCTCAGGGTTAAAGAAGACGGAGGATGGTAGCACGTGGGACAAGTTCCTGACTCTTCTAGGAGAATTGATTGGAACAGCAATTTTGGTCTTTCTGGGATGCATGGCGTGCCTAGGCAGTATGAAGCCGTATCCCTCTGGGATTGGATCAGTTATACCTGTCATACAAATCTCCGTCGCTTTCGGTCTTGCAATTATGATCGCTATACAGGTATGACTTCACTTTTCAATTTGGCAATTAATGTTTTCACCGATAAAAATCATTAATACCATTTCTTTTGCAATGCATCGGTGATCAGTTTTTGATCAACTCCATTTTATTTATCTCTTGCTTATATTTTTTTAAAATCATAAGTCTACATCAGAGTTTTTCTATTTTATATATATATTTTAATAATATATATTAATAATTAATATCTCTGAAGCGTGTTCATACTTGCTCACAAAGATATGAAAGTGACACGCTCGCATTCTCTGCAAAATCATAACACAAAGTAACGTTTTACTTTTTTTCCAATTCGTTGCGAAACGATTCGTAAATATTTGTAATTATTTGTGTAGCTTCTTGTCGCCTAACTGCTAATTATTTGTTCTTTTCCAGTGCGTTGGTCACATCAGCGGCGCTCACCTCAATCCGGCTGTTACAATCAGCGCAGTGATTTTTGGTAATAAATCCCTGACAATGGCCGGATTATACATCATCACACAATGTTTGGGTTCCCTATTAGGCTACGGCCTACTAAAGGTTAATGAATACGCATATATTCATTTATTCACGGAGTATAAAAAAAAACACATGTAGATTACGTTTCCGGTAGATAAACTCAGGCAAAGGCCTGATACACGTTCGCGTTTATATAACACGTTATCAAAAATTATCTTAAATTACAAATATCAATATTATTTTTTCTCCGTCTGAACGCCCATTTGCTCCTAAAGCTAAAAGATTATCTCTATTCCCGTTAATTGCAACACCCAATCATCCGAGATGCCAAAATTCCATGGATCGTTGTAAATAAAATTTTAACAGCAAGTTCGAATTACTTATCACGTAAAACAACAGAGGTAGCGAATTCGCGTAAAGTAATCGATTAAATTTACATTTAATTACCTCCTGGAAATTAAGTTAACTTTTGTATTGACAGATGATAACGCCAGAGAGACTTGCGCATACCGGTGATCCACGGACAGTCTCCTCGTTTTGCACGACAAATGTTAATGAAGCACTACCGGTCGGTTACGGGGTTATGGCTGAGGCTTTAGCTACGGGCATACTCGTCTTCTTCGCCTGCGGAAGTTGGGACTCGCGAAACGCGAAGAACACCGACTCGCTGGGACTTAAATTCGGCCTCTGCGTCACCGCGTTGTGTCTTGCTTTCATCCCTCATACCGGTTGCAGCATGAATCCCGCTAGATCGTTCGGGCCAGCAGTATGGACTAATCATTGGGAAGCTCACTGGGTATACTGGGTGGGACCGATTAGTGGCGGCATTATCGCGGCTCTGATTTATCGATGCCTATTTTGGGAGACGGAAGATCAGGAGAACACTAAGCAGGACGTGGGAACTTTGAATGGCATCGTTCAAGAGACGTAAACGGAATGGTACGTATGCTTCTCATCAAGTGAAAACACACTTAGTTTGCATGGTTTGTTTTTTTTTTCCTATTAATTTACAAGCAACAATAAAAACTATAATTAAAATAAAAATATAATCTCAGTAAAAAAAATGTACATTTCGTACATTCAATTATTTAAACAACTCGTTAATTGGTTTACTTTCTTCCACGCATATTAAATTATTTTTTTAATTATATAGAAATTATTTGACAAATGAAGAACTCCTCCGCTTCGCTTCGGATAGTTCTTCCTCGTCGGGAGCACAGTTTCAAATCATTTTTTTATGCTTGTCCTACTTTCGTCCATTCAGTTCCTCAAATATCTTTTAGATATTTTTGGGTGACATCGTTTTTCACCGTCATTTTTACCGAGTAATCTACGAGCCGAACTTGTATCGTGCGTATTTTCTTTCAGCGAGCGAAATTGCATTCCGGTTGTCGGTGGTTCACAAATTGAAATCCCGATCGCTGGTATTTTCCCCGGTTGAGAAAGAGTACGTTGCAAAAGTTGCGGCGGAAGATCCTCTCGTGCGGAGCGATGGAAGCAGATCGGACTGGGTCCGGAACTTTCCGAATTTCTACTTCTATAAAGACGTTCGGAAGCGTCCCATTCGAAAATCTTGTAAACCGAAGAATCGCAACGCATCGTGGGACTGTGACAAGGACTTTCGCGTCATGGACTGACGTGACGGATTATTTTTGTACAAAAATGCACGGTGAGAATTTTCTCTTAAAATTTACTCTCAAAATCTGGCATTTGTGGGATAGTGTGTAACCCCGAGGAATTTTATTATACTTTTTAGTAAATTTTACTAAAAAGTATAGTAAAATTTCTCGAGGTCACACATTATCCCACAATTACCAAATTTTGAAGGTAAATTTTAAGAGAAAATTCTCTCCGTGTGCGATATAATATTAGATAAGGCGCGTATTCGTTAGCTTTAGATGCCATGGATGCAAAAATTCCAGGCGTGTTCGTTATAGCAATTACATTTTATTCACTTTGTCCGCATCACGGCCGCGCAAAACACCGTGGAAAGGCATTTCAAATATGAAAAGCGACAAAATATAAATTATTCTTTTTACTAAAAAAAAAAAAAAATATATATATATATATATATATATATATATATATATATATATATTAGAACAAAAATACACATTATTACAAATGCGATCTAAAAGATATCTCAGTAAAAGAAACATTGAAAATTTTATTTAGAAAACTAAAATGTATGATAAATAATTAGTATCATTTCCATCTCGAATGTCTAAACTGATAAAATGTATATTGCTCAGTCGTGACGCATATTTATATTTTTGCTACGTAGTACACATAGTCTTTTCACCGCCAGCACATTCGAAGAAAATCGCTCTATGCTGTATAACACAAAGCGTGGCACCAGAATAATGCATATAGTTTCATCTTGCAGTACACAGTTTCGAGTATCGACTTTCCCTCATTCTCCATTTCTTCTTATTCTTTCATTATTCCGTAGAAGCGAAGCGCACGTATACGCGTGGGAAAAATTCCTCTTACACGTATTTCGCGGCGGCACGACCGCGGCCGGTCTCTCGCCGCGCTTTTTATTAATTATTAGCGAATTTATGGATTACAGATTCGCTCACTTGCAATTCCACTAAATTCGCCGCCATTATATTGTACACGTACGCGATGCAGCTCGTTAAGACCGACGTTGAGGTGGCTGCTCTCTCGCGCAGTAGCAGCGGCGGTAACACGGCCGTCCTCTGTCGCCCTCTTTCTCTCTCTCTCTCTCTCTCTCTCTCTCTCTCTCTTACCCTCCTTCTCTCCTAACCCCGCTACGACGAAATTCGAAATAACGGAATTAGTCTCGGTGAATTCAGGAAATTACCTCCATCGCCGTCGGTCGCGCCAAAGTTTTAATTGTACTCGGTACATATCTATGCACGCGCGTGTGAGTGTGCCGTATGCGTGTGTGTACGCGATTGCAATTACGTTCCGCGGTTTAATGTATATGTAAATATAAGATACACATTTCGGACCATCTCATTCCCTCCCCCATCTCACTTTCTCCCCTTTAATCACCTCTTGTATGGATAACAATAACTTCAAGAGCCCGAGTGCAAAATCGCGCGGTAGATTCTGGGTCCGTTCGCTTCGCACGAGCTTCGTTTGCGCGCGAAGCGACGTCGGGGATAAGATCGAATTTCGAATTACACGGCAGTTGCACGTATGTGTGCTAAATTGTAATGGGATAGGGCCCTTCGAATAAATTATATGCGATATTTTAACGAGTGTTGTGCTTTTCTCTCTTCCTCTCTCCCTCCTTCTCTCTTTCTTTTTCTTTGAGCCGCATCTTTGTACCGAGAGCAAATTTCTGTTGTAAGAATTTGCTCTAGGAAAGCAATATATAATTTCTGAAAGATTAATTTTGTTAAGAAAAACTAGCACCGAGAGAGTAAACCTGCACAAGCATCTGTGATGTAAGCAGCTTATAAGCAGCAATAAATATTCCGCGAATATACAATTTATTGCAGGATTACGATTTTACTACCAGTGTTTCCAAGTGAGCTAGTATCTTACATTCATGCCTTGATATATCGTTACGTCAAAAGCTGCAAAAAATTTATTATCCACATTTTATCGAGTTTTATACGTAGAGTAATAATTTCATACGTAGAGAAAAAAATATTAGCATATCTCATATCAAAATAACAAGTCAAGAATATTGACCTGTTATATAAAAGAAAAAAAAAATGCAAGTGACAATCGTATAATTAAACCTTGAAAAGCCAGACGGTTTAAAGGTGCGCGTTACGATGGAAAAATATAAAAATAAAAGCGCAAACGAGAAAGCGCTGTTATTTTTTTTCGCGACACATTGTCACGAAATTTACAAACGCTCCATTCTAAAATTAGTATTTTCCAACTTTGTAACCGATATTCGTGGAAATCGGATATTATATGTGTAAAAATATCAATCTAAAAGTAATTTCAAAAATAAAACAGAAATGAACAAATCTGATTTAATGATATAAAGTGTTACGCAACGAACCTAAATAGGACAGAATTTAAAGTATATAATATCCTATAATATGCCTGGACATCTCACAATTTGTTTTCTAATCAATTCTCAAATTAGTTTTTTTCCGTAAGGAATCCTAGACCGCAATAAAGATTAAGCTTAACAACATAGAAAATTACTTCCTATTATTGTCTGTGGTATAAAAAGTTTCTCAGTCTCGGCAATTAGTTAGCGGCATCGTGTAACGATCATTGCAGAATCTATCTGATCAACAAAGTATAATTAAAGTGTAATTTTAATAATAATTCAAGGTTAAATTAAATTTGTTTTCCATAATGTGTTGATTTATGCTCTGGTTGTATTTATTAGCAGGGAGATCTGTCATTCACAATGCATAGATTAATAATTTTAACGTTAAGATATTTAACAATGTAACAATAACACCGTGTAATTTTTACATTATTTTCAAAGAATGAAAAAATCTAATGCAAAATATGGTTTTCGTTGCAACTATCGTATAATCCAATAAAAAATTTTAATTCATTGTAACATCAGAAATCTATATATCCTAATATACATCTATACTAATAAATAATAAAATAGTTGTTTAAATATTAGAACAAAGTTTATCATGTACGAGAAACAAATGGCCTGCGTGTGGCGTGCGCATTGTGTTTCGTTCTAATGTTAATAAAAGCTCGAGTTGACGCGTGACATAAACAGTAACATCGATATTTCTTCTCGCGAGAGCTCGCTTTTCTGAAATTAGCGTTCCCGCCCGGTTTTACGAACAAGTAGCGGCCGAAGTAGGGAGTCCGTGCATATAGTTCACTTCATTACACCGCGGGAAGAGAGGCCACGCGTGTTCGCCGCGATAGAACGGAGTTGCGATCGTTCACAAGACGGCAGGCTGACGGAGTGCACGGGTGTCTCCGTCTTTCTCTCTGTCGTTAAAGACCATTGGAAGTCTTGAACATTTGTGTTTATAGTGTTGTGACTCTTTGGTCAAAGACGCTCCGTCATGCCGGCGAGTGATCTCCGTGAAGGTAAGATATTCTCACTAGAATCATCACTTTCTTCGTTCAACGGCAATTTTCGAGCAATAAAAGTGCTTTTGTTTCGTTACAATAATTGGAAGACCAATAATTAATTGGTACTATAATAAATTGTTTACCATTTATTATGATAAAAAATAAATTAGACTATATATCTAATTGATAAGCGGATTAAATATTACAATTTAGAGTTGAGTCACATAATAAGACTAAAACTGTGAATAAAACTATAAGTGGGTACTTTACGCGTCATTTCGAAATGAATCTGAGATTAGATCGCGTGGGAATGGAACTTGCTTCTATGTGTTACGATGATTCGTGTATTTCGTGTCCCGCAATTATCGATAGAAGTGATAGTAACATTGTCGTTCTCGAACAAGTAATTCGATAACACTGGGCCATCGACCTTAGTCCAGATACGGAAATAGTGTTTTTCTTCAATTTTTAGTTAAGCAAAGTTTATGATTTCATTATTTTAATTCTCCATAATTATATCAAAAAATATTCTATTAATATAGAAACACAAACAGTGTATTTTCGAATCGACCTCTTCTGCCAATATCTCTGGAGTTTAATATAAATATTTCTGAAGCTTTCATACATGTTTAGTGACTTGAACATACATAGATTAAATATGAACAATTTTACTATTAACATAATTGACGTCTATGTAGTTTAACACACACGAGATGTTAAATATGATTTCTTGTAACACGATTCATGGTTATGTAACGTGATAATTTTACATTACTGCAGAAGAAGGAATGACGATAATGTTTTTGTCGATACAACTATTACGACATTGACGAAGATGTGTGACAGCTGTAGATCGATCTTAAATGAACCGGAAGGTTTTGTGCAAACGTCCAAGCAAATTTTAATTTGAATAGTAGTTAAATTGCTATTTCCATCGAATTATCATAATGCGTCAAGAATTATTTTTAAAGTTTCGTCCATGGTCGTTTCTTTTGCTCTTACATAACGTTAAATAATAATAAATAATATAGCGTTCTAATTTCTTTCATCTACTGATAAGTATTTTCATAACTACACTCGTGCAATGAGAAATATATTTAAAAAGATATTTTGAAGATATTTCATAAAGATTTTTTAAGAAGGATATATTAATTTTGCCTTTTTGAAATTTCTCTCGAATCCGCGAAAACTTTTTTCCGCGATCGCGATATATAAGTTCAAGAGTTTCTAGTTGATTTGTTCCGGCTAAAATATTTTTATCAAACTGTAAGTGATTGTTTGGCTTAAAAAGAATATTTACGCGTCAAATGTACTTTTCTTGACTATTATGTCTCAAAATATAATTTTTTACATTCTTCCTGTATGTATGTGCACCTTACTGCATAAAACATTTACTTAAAGAAATATATCTTTATTTAATCCATATGAAAAAAGAAATATACATAAACGCGCACGATAGAATCTTTGCATACAAAATGACTGTCTGATAATTGTCTGTTATAATGACTAATTGGATTCTTAAAATCGATTCTAATCACGAAATCTTATCACGCAATTACTAAATAAATACTAAATGTAAAGAAATTACAATAATGTTATTAACTTTACATAAATGTATGTCGCTTTAATTTATTTTTTATACAGCAACAAAAGCTTATTATTATTTTTAAAAAATATATTTTTCCTTCTTTTTATTATCGCATAAATCCGTTCATTTTTCCTTATAATGATGATCGTGTTTGCACAGAAAATTTCAATATCAGCGCTTACAAAGAAATGGAATTTTTGGCAGATAAAGTAAAAATCGTATTATTAAGCCAGCATACGACAGATAAGATTTTCTGGCATAAACAAACTTTTATCTGTTTTATTTTGATACAGATCTCCATACGAAAAAATTAACAATAAGAAATCATTGACATCGGACTATTTACTTAAGAAACTTTGTTTGCGTATTTACTTAACATATTTCAGCGGCAAAAGATCATTTAGCAAGAATATTTATTCAACGCAAGAGATTAGACTTTCGACTCGCCGTGTTGCTGGATAACTCATGCTATTAGCCTTTATCTGTGAAGAAATAAACTCACTCGCGATATCGCGATACATACAAGTTACAGGATTACTCTGCGGTTATCTTAATTCTGTTAAATAAATGATGATCGATAATTAAGAAGCGCACATGAATTATGTTTGCAGGAAAAAATTGTCATGCGATATCTTCCGAAATGCGATGCGTCGTGCAACCTCATTTTATCAATACTGATAAAATGAGAATTGGATGGACATTAATTTTGCAGTTATTGATTAGCGAGACTGAGAAACTCATTTGTTCTGAATGGATTATTGCAATAATTTGAAATAAAAGCTATCGCATACAAAAACTGTATGAAGCGAAGTGTAAACGATAATAGAGAAATTCTCAAAACAAATATTTCTTTTCATATTTCTTATACATAACTTGAATTTGATAATCTCCTGTTTTTAATGAAATCTGTACATTAATAGCAATACAAATGCATAACAGTGTCTAATATCAGTGAGTTAATCAAAGAAATTTCTTGGCAAAATATTTCTTTTTTTCTTCAAAAGACAAAAAATTTACTTATCGCTAAAGGTTAAAAGATAACTTTGGCATCCTTGTTATCTTCTAGATTTCTTAATATATATCAATTACAATGCAGTTTTGAAGCTAATCGTATGTTTTTAACTTAGCCAGTGTTGCAAAACCATGACATCAATTCTTTAAAATGCTTACAAGTTAAGTAAGATATGTAGATGTTTATTAAACGTCGAGAATTGCAATAATAAAACATTATTTGTTAATTAGGTCAAACAAATTTAGATTAGACAAAATTACACACAAATAGAAATTTATATTATGTCGATTTAAGATACTTTACATACTCGTACAAATTATTTAAAAATTATACACACACCATATTTATATAAATTTAAATATAAACAAATTCGCGGGTAATGTTCTTTTCGAATGTGTCTTATTACTGTGAAAAAATAATAAATTTTCATAAAAGTATCCAAAGTAAAGTTACAACGGTTATTGTTTCGGTTATTCTATTACTCAGGAATATACTTTTAATTTCAGTCATTTTCGAAGTGTCATAATGTGTCTGAGTAACTATTCGTACAGAGTCCATAAAAAATCAAAGAATACTTCGTCAAACAATAAAAAAACCGGTTTATTTGAATAACCGGTTTATTTAATACTTATAAACTTGAGAATTCTCAATAAATTTGATTCTCGCGGCCTTGAAACAATCAAAAACATTATTGTCAATTTATGTATCGTAAGTATGCACGTACACATACAATACATTACGCATGATGCCACGGATCATTAGTCAATTTGCGTCAACTAACGTTTGACTTACGCTCGCGCGTTTATCGGTCTAATAAGCAGATTATACCGGCTAATTGCCGCGTAATCTCTTGGCGGAGCTCCCGCAAAATTAGCTGATTGTATGTAGATCATGGATTAAACCTTCGTTAGCGTGGACGGTTGTTCGTTGAGTGGCGATTAGAGGCGCAACAATATCTCGCGGCCGAAGAAGCTGCGGCTTCTTCTTGCGCATGCCGTCACGATGCATCCATCTCTTCTTTGGACAGGTTTCACGGTCGATGCTAACGATTAACGCGGAACTTGAATTGTTAACGCATACGCAATAGGTAGAGATTATTACATAATTGTAATGATTTAGTCTGATGCAACGTGCTAACATCGTATGCATCACATGCATACTTAATTGCAATTATAAGACAATAAGAATTGTTCGGATAAATTATCTGATCATTTATCTAATGATTACTAAGCGTCAAAATTAAAAATTATTAACAATTTATTTGTTTTAATGCAAATAAGAAATATTGCAAGGGCCATGGGTATCTGTTTTCTCAGTAGCTTCTACGATGTTTCGTGTTCATGCAAGAACCCGCGTATCGAAACTGTCGGTGATAAATTAAACATAGCGGGATGGAAATGTAATTGCATCTCTGCTTTAAGCATGGAAAATTGAACAATCGAATAATCGCCTATAGAAAGAACTCCGTTCAAAATGTATGAAGATTGGTGGGCATGTACGAATCGTAAACAATTAGTCGTCGAACATATCTGCGCGATATGTATAGATTGCGCCACATATATACACCTTATCATAAGCGAAGAATACCGGAGTGAACATGTGGATGACGATAATGCTCAATTTTTAATGCAAAAAAGCTGCTGTGCCTGTAAAAATATATTTGTCTACCTTTATCACGCGACATCTGTTCACTATCACCGGATAAGTAATATCGACAGATTCTGAAAGTGTAGTTGTCAACTACTAAATCCTTTCCTGTCTTGCACAATATCGGTGATAAAATTCAAATATTTTATCATTGACCTATGTGACCTGTGTATTGGAAAAAATTGAGTCGTTAATAAGAAATAACAATTTTAAATTTGCATCAACATTTACAAAAAGTGTTTTAAGCTGTCTATATACAATATAGATTAAATAAACAATGCAATAATTATTTAGAGAATAAATATAAGTAAACATTTTTTTCTTTAATAAATCAATACATCAATTAGAATGACAATCTATTAAACCCCGCCGATGATTACTGAATAAAACATTTAAAAAAACTATTGCTTTTTGTCACTATAACATAAGATGTAGAAAAAATGCAGCAGAAATGATATGAATAGATTATTTTCTTTCTTCATCTAGCGATGAAATAAAATTAATATAGTTGCTTGTATTTTTTTATATGAAAAATTTGTTTACCGTTTAAAATACTTTATGTCTCGCCATACACTCTCTAACAAGATTAATTGTAAAAGATTTAGTTTCGACTGAAAAAAACATTTGTATAAATCACGAACGAATAATATAGTTACGTTTGAAATATCCTGTTTTTGATGTGTATGCCATCCCAGCGTTTAATAAAGCTAATATTTAAGCGTTACACAAAAAAATTTTAACACGTTTTTAATATTATTTTCTTGATTTAGATAATTTACATTTTTTTTATAAAATTGACTGAGAAAGAGAGAGAGAGAGAGAGAGAGAGAGAGAGAGAGAGAGAGAGAGAGAGAGAGAGAGAATCTGAATGTTGAAAAACCAAACCGCAGATACATTATACATCTAAAACTTTCGTTAATAACATTGATGGACATCACTTAATTAATATAGTATTTTTATGTGCATGAAAATATTTTGATCAAACAGTTTTTGCTTTCTAATGAATATAATCTATTAGAATTTTTTATAATAATCATAAATCAAGATTTATTTCTTCATTAATTAAAAAATGTTCCAATATTTTTTAAAATATCAAAAAAATATATAATTATAATACTCATATCTATCCTTGTATATCATTAATTTTAATGTTGTTAAATTACATTTTAATTAAAATAAATTATATTTTAAATAAAAATAAGTTAGAAAGACAGAGAATGCAAAAAGAAGGCCAATATTAAAAAACCAAAATGCAGGTACATATACGTTGTACGTCTGATTATGAATATGTAGCAATGTTAAGCACAATATATCATCGTGACAAAGTTTACCATAAATTATAACAATGCCACGACGTGTACTATGTAAACGTACTCGTAATTTTTTATCGTGGTGCGTATATATCTTGTGATAAAAAAAGAGAACATTTCTTTATCTTGGAAAAAAGATAGAAAAGATAGAGATAAAAAAGAGATCGTTTTCTACTCTCACTTTTTATCTAACAAAATTTGTTTTGATAAAAATAAATATATACATTAATTTAAAATTTAAAAATTAAAATTTAAAAAGTTGATTAATATAGTACTTTTATGTGCATGAAATTTTGAAATACGCGATTTTACATACGCGTATTTCAAAATTAAAATAATAAAATAGAATACTGATAGAAAAATTAAAATGCAAAAATAATGTAAATGTATATAATAATAACTGATAAATTCCAATTCACATAAATATTATACTCAAAGTAGACTACACCAATTATATAGACTTACAATATTTAAAAGTGCGAAAAGGACATATAGCGTATATATATTTATAACTATGACATATTTCCTGAAACATTTTTTTAATACTACAGTCAGGTTAAGCTTCTTAAAAAATCCAACATAAATTCAAGCAAATTTAGTAACGCGTAGCTGGTATAATGAGCAGATTTAATTATCTCTCACTTCCGTTCGCGGTGCCAGCCGACATTTACATCAATATAAAATGAGCAGTTCTGTTTTTTTCCTTGACTGACAATCCAGTCGCGGGCAGCCTATAGACGTGCATCGATGTCGCGTGCGTCGACCTTGTTCGAGCGGCGATACCAAGCCGGTATCTGCGTGAAAGTTACTCCGAGAGTATAGTAGCGAGTCGCGAGTCGTGTATGTTTGTCCGCGCATCAACACGTGGAAAATGTGGCGGAATCGTCGTAAACCAAGAGGCAAGTGATACAATTGTATGAAGAAATGTTTGATTTTATCACATGATCGCGCGTACTGTAAAGTCACAATGACGACACAGCCCGAGATAATTCAGGTATTCATTGTAAAAAGCAATGTGTAAATAGCGACAATTCGAAAGAGACAGATGTATCCATATGCAACGCTGCATTGTTTTCCAAAAAGGGATTTTATGAAGTGCAAAATCCGAAAAGGATAACTAAAAGGCCAATCGAGTGCTGAACAACAGTAACAATCGAAATTATATTAAATATACTAACGATACTATTTAATTCGTCGGTTGGAATTCACATCATTCAGATTATCGTATTTAATTTTGCAATTGGACTGAGGAAGAGGTATGTTGCACAGTTATTCCTTTTTTTAAATATATAAAATATGGTTTTTAGGATTACAAAGATGGGTGAAAGGAGAAGGCACTGTAAAGACTACTCTCATCGCCGGATTGGCGGAGCTGATCGGTACAAGCATTTTGATATTTCTGGGATGTATGGGTTGTATCTCCGGTTTCGACATTCAACCTATTTTCCTACACATAACATTAACATTCGGCTTCGCGGTTATGGTTGTGATTCAGGTCAGTTGATAATCTTGAAATTTCAATAATCGTTTTCCACTTGTATTACTTTGTTTTTAATTTCTTGATTTTTAATTCGAAAAAAGTATTGTGATTCAATATTAAGTATAGCGCACTTTTTATAATTTTCTCTCTACATTATACATATCGTTTACTGTATTTTTTCCAAGAATTATTATATTAATGTAATTATAGTGCATCGTGAAATTTGTAGTACAATAATTAAACTCCAATTGCTTATCCCGTTATATTATAGTAACAAGTAATAATAATAGAAGTACAATTGTAATTGTACTACGAATGTTATTATGGTACTGTAATTATATAAAAATATTGACATTTATTATACTATATCATTTGTATATCACGTTACTTTAATAAGATTGCACTGTTCCATCATATATAAACAACTATTGTAATCTTTCATGTGGAAAATGAGAAGAGCTTAAAGTTTGATATTAAATAAACAATGATAACGGCAATAACAATTACATATGACCATGTCATTCACAGCACGATTTCCGCGATTAAATAACAGTGACTGCTCGAATTTATTCAAAACGGTATAATTTCAGTGCATCCATATACCAAAGAGAGGCTACAAATTTCTATTTATTTTTTACAGTTTATCCACAATAATTGAAAAATGATGATTGGCATGCGGTATATTTTTCCATATCTATAACAATGGAAATTAAATTTAAAAATAATTTCATGTATACTTCTAATTAAAAACTACAGTCGATTTTTATTTTAAGGTGTTTATTACGTACATCATGAAATGCAATATCGCACGTTAAAGATGTGCGTTGTATCGTCTATATAGCATTTACATGCCGCCTTTCACTCGTGCTCGCAAATAAAGTTACAGTAAAACGTGACGAAATCGTGCTGTGAATTTTTAAAATATATAACATGATTTCAGTAACTTTTATTAACTTCGTAATTTTGTGTCTGCGTCATAATTTGAATTTTATTGGCGCATCTTACTAAAGCACAATGTTAGAAAGTTTAACGTATCTCGACGATTAAAAATTTTCTCTGATTCTGTATTTTCAGTGCATCGGTCACATCAGTCAAGCTCACATTAACCCAGCCGTCACCGTGGGAGCTGTCATTCTTGGGAAAAAAACCATTCCCGAAGCTTTAGTTTACTTTGTGTCGCAAATGATAGGTGCCACTCTGGGTTACGGTATGCTGAAGGTTGGTACAAGAAATTATTTTTTCGCTGAATTAATTACAATTAATTAATAAAGGTAAAAAATATATAATGATATGCATATTTTTTATCGCAAATGTTACAATGGAATAAAAGTATGATTTATCAAAGATAAATTTAGAAATTGGAAAATGTACGTGAAGCAGAAATCCGTAAGTAATTTTGTCATGATTTTAAAATTATATTTTCTTTGGGAAAAAAGCAGGAAAATTTTAAGCATTAAAATTCGTAACAGGCAGAAAGTAAGATAAAACCTGTTACATTTCTGTCTGCATTACTTATTTCTCACTGATTTTTGTCACTAAATGTTTTACTTATATTATATAAAATATGATAAAGTACATTTAAGCGACCGATACGCATTCAGCAACTCTCATAAATATGATATGATTAAAGCGTCAATTGTGAAATAAAATAGATCCAAGTTATCATATTCAAATAGAAAACTATATAAATACATTTATGTAGATTTATGTAGAAATCTATATAAAGATATTTTTTAGTATATTAATAAATGTAATGTGATGGTGGCCTTTAGCATGTCTGCTGTCAAGTTAAAACGACGAAATGACGTATATGGAATGTAGATTTTAAAATATTCAATTCTGTGGTATCTCAATGAAAGAAAAGCGGTTATTGAGCGAAGCAGATAGACAATGATGTTTATAAAGACACATAGTGATAAAAATTAATAAAAAATATAACCGACTAGTTTGTATTAATGTTTAACGAAGGTCAAAACAATTTATTTAATCATATTTAATCATATACGTGTTATTCAATTAATAATTAATCCTTGTTATGAAAAAGCTTTATTTATTGTCGCGATATTTCTCGCAGCAAAATATTGATGCGGCAGTCCAAATGAAACAAGCAAAATGAATATAATTCTGCTTCTATTATTGAAAAACGTGTTCTTTAGAGTTCAATAAATGTGGAAAATATGGATCTATTATGAAAATAATGAGGCATAACGTGTATCATCTAATAATGATAGCAAACAAGCACAAAAGCTTCAGAAAAATAAAACAGAGTTTTGCATAAAGAGAATATTGCATAAATAGTACTTCATATTTATTTCAAGTTTTAAAGTTGTTTTGTTTTTCTATTGTTTTCATAACAGAGATCTTCAATAGCAATTTGTAATATTATTTTGTAAAACATATAACAAGTACACAAACATATAAAAAAATAAATTACCACACATTCAAAATTTTCATCAAACTATTTGTTTTTATAAATAATAAATGCATTTAATAAAACCTAGTATACAATTGCAATATATGCAGATAACAATATGAATAAAAGCAATATCTACCATTAGAAATTCCATTTTGCGCTCCCGCTTTTTCCATAATAAAATTCATTAGATAAATATACAAGACATAAAAAAAATGCGAGACGTAAAAAAAATTCCAATTAATTCGAGAAAAAAGTATCATTAAAGATAATCGTCACTATTTCTCTTATAGGTGGTGACACCGAAGGATAATCTAATCACACTCGATCAGACCGATATGATTTGCGTGACCAAGCTGCACTCCAACCTGTCCGTGATTCAGGGCTTGCTCGTCGAGAGCATCGCGACCGGTATTCTGATGTTGGTGGTGTGCTCCATCTGGGATACGAGAAACGAGAAGTATATGGATTCCGTACCGATCAAATTCGGCCTTACGGTAGTCGTACTGGGGACCACGGTCGGGCCGTACACCGGTTGCAGCTTGAACCCCGCGAGATCATTCGCGCCGGCATTATGGAACAACAAGTGGACGCATCATTGGGTCTATTGGTTTGGGCCGATCGGTGGCGCCATGACTACTGCGTTAATGTACAAAATTATTTTCGGCGTTTCCAAGAAAGTCGAGGAAGAAGAGCCCATACCAGAAACTGTCGCGCTTAACAGCGTGGAGATCAACAAAACGGAGGTAAAACAAACGATCAAAGAGCAGCTTATGACACGTGACTTACGTTATTTCTTCGTTTTTAATATATTTATATTCGTAATACGCTGCACTGTTTAGATTTATTAACCTTTCTAGAATAATGAAAATCTCCGCGTATAAGAACCAAAGAATGTTTCATTGAATGGTCTTAAAATATATAATTCATTGTTTAATTTATTAAACTATACCGTTCGGCTTTTACGCGTAATATAAAAATATTCGAAACACTTATCATTAATTGGTTTTTACCCAGCACTCCGGATCTAATTAAAGTGACACAAATTAATCGACGCGAAAGTCGCGCTTTATGTGCTCTAAACTAAACGGGGTGCGTAACCGAGATCCTTCGTCTCCCGTTTCGGCAATAATTCTCGTTAACGACGTTTCAGCGAAATTAACGGCCATTTTCGTGCGACTTTAAACGACCCCTTAAAATACGGGAGAAACGAGGCTCACGTGGCTTTATCATGTAAACTCTATGCCCACCATGTATCAGGACTTTTCGCATGACGCGGATTATCTTGTAAGGGCTGGCTATAAAGGTCGACGATAAATCGCTAGGTGGGCAAGGAAGTTCAGTAAAACTGGTTTTACGGGACGTTACCGGAGAGCTGGATTTAACGTCGTCGGTTTACCGGATCGTCGATGCGCGAGCTCTAAAGTGGATAAGGAAAGAAGCCGCTCGTCCCGACGATATTGTACTTTATTCTTACATTCATATCTTCTTATTTCGTCGTGATCGAGAACTTCGATTTTATTCTGCGCTCAGCGTTACAATCGTTTGAAGGCCCCCTTTTGAACAAAAACGCCACTGTTTCAGGACGTAAAAGCGCCTTTGAGCGTTGTGACGAGCACGCAGTGCGAGATTATTAAGACGGATCCTTCAGCCCGTGTGTGAATCCCGCGCCCTCTTATTCCTTCGCACCGTCATCCAAAGCCACATCCGTTACCTAAGAAACGTACAATGAAACTTCCTTTGGTTCTTTTGGCGCTTATGCACACGCAAAGACTTTCCAATCTCGAGAAAATTAATTCTATGCAATTCCATTGCAACTGACGCGGCTAGAGTTACGCTTTAATTTTAATTAGAAATTTTCCAGGAGCTATACAAAAGTGCTCTCTTGCCGTTCGTTTTAATTAAAGCAACAGTGGATCACGCTCGGCGAATATTACTCGCGTAGTCGCTATTTATTAACCGCACCCATAGTCAATAGCTGTTATTCAGTCAATTCCTGATTATTAGCGATCCCCAAACACCCTCATTTTCCCCGCGCGGTATCGTGCGCGCGGAATATTTCCGCGATTCGATTTGCGGTTTTCGGCTCGGTCTACGACTCCGAGCGATTCGAAATGGAAACGCCCCGAAAATTAACTGACATTTCCCCGGCGCTTGTCTTTCAGCAGTCCTAATTTGGCGGCGGGACTGGCGCCGATCGAGGTGACGGGCGGACTGTTGAGAAGCTAAAAAAACTCGGTCGACGCTTTCTCAATGCGAGGGGAAAACCTTCCGGGACTTTCGAGAGATGGGATGCTTTAGAATGCACGGGCGATTTCAATGGTGGATTCCAGATGGCCAGGATCGCAGGGGAAGCTTCCGAAGCTCAACCAGGATATACTCACGATCCCCGGGATACACGGGACAGACAATCGTCTCAATTCGACCGTCGAACGTGTTAGTACGTCAACGTAAGCCTGACACAGCAGTCATCACATGTATATATACCATGGACAATCAAACAGCAAGTCACGCCGTTTCTCAGTGTGTTAAACTCTCTAAATTTATTCTCTCTACTCTCTAAATCTGAATCGGTAAAACTTCACTGCTATTTTCGATGATCTATACTTATAACTGTAGGTAATCATCTTAGAGAATATTCTTATTAGTCGGAATCAGATTATCATTGAAGGACAAGGTAACTCTATGCATCAATTGATACAGCTATAAGTTTAGAATTGAAATCAGGTTATTTGCGGTCTTTCAGCAAATGTTATATTAATTTCGATTGAGAGAGTAGAAACGCGCATCGGTACAAATCATTTCAGTCTTCCATGATTGGGTTTAAAATTAAGTGTATTAAAATTGAAATGTGATCCGGTCGGAGGTTAATATACCTCCAATGTCATCAAAGCTAATTAAGTGTAGCGTGATGTCTCAATATTTATTCAGATTATCCCGGTAAGACTCTTATGTGTTGCGTAAAAGCATCTTGACACAGTGCCCTCGTAATCGCGATCAGTCAAATTTCAATTAATACGAAATGTGAAATTAACTAGTAAGTCGTTACTTTTGTCACTTTCTCTCTGTAATATAGTGTATAGTGTTCGTTTGTTATAAATGTCTCGAATCATCTAGAAGAGCGTATGTACATACGATCCATTGAAATGAGCGCTCTCTATTGTTCAGAGAAAGGTACACAGTGTGGAATCGGCGTCTCCTTCGAGTACTATATGATTGGTCACTCGCATAAAAATGACGTTAGCATTTTTATACGAGTGACCAATCATAATACTCAAAAGAGACCGATTCCACACTGTGTACCTCCTCTTTCTCTCTCTGAACAATAGCGCGCTCACTCCAAATGTTTTCATTTTAACGATACAATCTTTTTTAGCGAATAAATAAATTGAAAAAGCGTAAACTATATACTAGTCACACGCGCGTGCGTATTAACATCTTAATTTTTGTAAAAAAAAAAACCAATTTGACAACGAATAAAATTGTAAATAATAATAAAACCAACTTGTGCCATATTTTTTGTTCTCTTTGATTCGTATGCCTCTCGCATGGTTTAATATGGTTATACGTAATCCATTTACACGTTACAATACTTTCATGCAATATCGTTTGACGAATCGTTTCCATCGTTATTCGCTCAATTAAGCAGAGCAGACCATTTTGTACTCGCGTTTGTTAGTCGTCTGGCCCGCCGGAAGCGGAAATGTCGATCCCCGGGCGGCGAACGGGCCGACCGATGACTTTTTACGAACCTATTTTTGTTACATGGATACACACACATCTGTTATTTCTGTAGTTATATATATATATATATATACTCGCCCGAAGCTATTGCGATGGCGGGAAAAGGGAGTTTCGTACTCGTCCGGGAAAAGGATGTCCTTTCCTGCCGATACGGCGGCTTTCGACGGAGTTTCCGTGCGCCAACAATACACTATTTATGTATGTTATCAAGAGACGCACAAATATACGAGTAAGTACGACAGAGAGTCTCATTAATTATTTACCCGCCTGTACATATACCACACGGCTCTTATCCCTTGTAAGTTTCATGATCTACTCGCACAATTGCGGAGAGGAAAACAATTTAACATGGACTAACATGGGGGAATTAAAATGTTGGGTATTTAGTTTTTAAAGCTTGAATTTTTTAAGTGTACATTGACTAAGCTTCAAAAGCCAATTTTTCATCTTTTGTATGATGGACTCGTTTTAAAATAACATTTCCTGCGATAAATATTTAATAATAGTTTGTAAAAATGTTACATTAATAATATTTCTAGTGTAGCTTTCATAACAAAACTGCTACGTGCTACGCACTTTCTATAGAGAGACTATAAAGTTAGTTTTTCTCATTTTATTATTTTATATAATTCTTTTTCGTTTTTTAACTACGACAGAACAAAACTTTCTGGCAACGTAAGTACGTTATTTCATTTCGTATTCCATTATAATGCATTGAAAAAAAAAAGAATGCTAATAATCTTTGTATGCGCATTTTGATTGAGTTTTACGTTCGTAGTACAATAAATAAAAACGCACAAATAAAAATAACAACTTTGATTGAGAAAAATTGAATGAGTGTCATCGGAAAAAAAATACGACGTGCGTGAAAAGTGTGTAACTTTTTGATTTTCCTCTTTGCCGCGGGCCGTCTGTATCGGCAGAATTTTACAACTCGTTTCCGCGATCTACGCTGCCAGCGATCGCATCGGGGATACAAACACTTCATCAATTTGCCTGAAATGACGAAAAAAATATATGACAAAGACCGGCGGCGTCATTCCCCCCCCCCCTCGTGCGCTTTAATCGTTACCGCGTTAATCAGCCATCGATTGCAGAATGCATTTGCACGCGCGAAATATTTGTAGTATCATTCGTAGTGCCGTTTAAATTATGGTCGCCTAACAAATCACGTGTAATTGTCTCTGAATACGTATGTGATCATTAATACCGGGCTTTGACTATGACGTACTGTGCAACGTGTGTGCGTGCCGCGGAAATGGGAAACAACAATGGGGGGATGTTCACAGTACTTTTGTTCTTACCCGCGGTAATATATTACACCGTCTGTTTTTATCACAATAAGCCATTATCAGCCGTGTAATTTCATGTACGTTAATAGGAACGTAAAAACAGCTCTCTAAATATTATAAAGCGACACACGTACAAGCGAGCCCGCTACGTGTGCTATCCATTTCCTTTCCAGTGCTCCGTTCTTATACGCGCTTTCGAACTAATAAGTATCAAAAATATTACAAATGCGGCATAGCACCAAGATACATATTTCGTTATAATTAGATCCTTTCGCGTTTATTGCTTCCTCTTATTTCTCTCTTTTTAACAAGGAAGCTGCACTGGGTCAGAGCGATGAGGTCGGGACGAATGTCTCGACTTAAAAAAAAAAAAAAAAGGAGGGAAGGGAAACCTCGGCGCAGGATTCCCGTTGAAGAAATTGATTCGGGCAGCAAAAAGGGACGTGCTACCGGCGGTAATGGTGACGTGTCCCGAATAACTTTCCAACTCTACCATTCACCACGTTCTGCGTTTGCAACGTGTCGCCTGGCGCACCAGCCGTTCGTGACTGCCTCGTAGTCGGGGTTTGCTGCAGTACAGGCGCATCTGTCAGAGCCGCTCGCGGATATTGGAAGCGGGGCCGGCAGAGCCCGTCGGTAGTATAGTCGCTGGCTGCATTCTCGCTTCGCCCTAACAATGCTCGAGAAATTTCGCGAAAATTATCCGAGGGCACACGGGGGAAGAAGTTACGGTCACGTCCGTGGCGAATCGACGATACCCTGCTATACAAATAACATGCCGCGCGCTGACGGGGGAATATTTGGTATTCAATTAAACGCGGTATATTAGCTGTCCAGGGAAGTGAATAAAACAGCGGACCGGAACTACGTGACGCATGTACAGGGTGTTTATTTCGCGGGACGTTCATTCGCGGCGATCATATTTTTCGGAATTTAATAAAACAAAATGCAGAAGGCATTTTGTAATGAGCTGACGTTTGAGGGACGGATGATAATTGAATCTTACGCTGCGATTAATTTTATGTAAACTTTACGTTATCAAAAACTCAATCTTAATTTTCAAGTATTTGAAACTGCGGAAACTAAAAAAGAAATTACTAAAATAGCGAGAATCAATCGAGAATTTCCATTTCTCGTTCAGAGGTTATTTCTCAGGGTCGACGAGGGATGCAAACTGAATGTGATAATAAGCGAACACCCGTAATGTGTGTAATGTGCGCTGCATTTTGCGCAAGTGGATCTCGCGGGAGCGATAACTCGTGACGCGGCGTAAAATTAAACAAGAAACGCTTAAGCAACGTGAAGGAGTCCGAAGAAACGAGGAAAAAAAGATGAAACAAAGGGATTCAAGATTAAAGGAGGGGGGGAAAAAAAAATTAAAGACGGAAAGAAAGAAGATTGCTCGCGAAGGAAACTGCATCCGGATGATGTCTCGCGTTCGAGCCACATTTTTCCCTTGGAAAAGAAAAGTAATATTTCCGTATGATTTACATGCCGGGCGGCAGGTCGCTCGTTAATAATTCAATTTTCAATCTGGTCTTAATGTTCGCCGGGTTTTCCCCAACTTCGTTTCTCCCTCGTTTCCACCTTCATCCGCTCTCTTTTGCGTTTTCGTGCTTTCTCCTCCGTCGCCGTTTCCTCCCCCGTCTCGCGTTCCCCTCCTTCTTCACCCCTTTTCTCTTATTTATTTTTTGCTCTCTTTTCTTTCGTCGGCACTTATCCCGCCGCGTCGACGTCCAGATAAGGACGAAATAAGTACGGCGAGAGCGAATAAATTTTTACATCGCCGTCCGAGTTCGCCGCGTACTTTTCCACGTCTGCGTTTCGTAATCAAAAGCGACGGAATTCGACGGAAGGGAAAGAAAGAACGGGTCTTTTTTTCCTCGCTTTTAATGAAAATTTTATTGTCTAGACGCGAGAATGACAGTCGCGGTATTCGCGTTAATGGCCGCAAGACGTCGAGGAGAGAGTCGACCTTCAAGGTCGAAATGCGAGAGAATTAAGCGGTCGAGGTTGGGCTACTAATTAAAGCATGGCTCGTCGTCTCGAGCGGGATTGGTTGATTCGATTAACTGTAAGCGAAGTTTCACGTCCCGTATCTGGAGATATATACGCGTTACTGTGGCCTAATATCCAAATGAACCGCCACCGGTGCATTACAAAGTGTTATACGATCTATGGGACGCTTGAACGAGTTACCGCTCTGCATCCTAAACTGCCGGAAATAACTCGTATTAATATGCTTCACCTAATTTGAGACTTCGATGTGAAATGGTCTGCGTAGAAACAAGAAAAAGATTTGCATTAATTATTGCAGAAAGATAGGCATATATCTCGCAAAGGAGAGATTTTTCCAAGAGTAAAAAAATTCGTATAGAAACTTTCCCCCATCATTAAATACCTTTCAAATTTATTACCGTACAATGCGATTAAATTCTTAATTATTATATGCTTTTTAATAACTATCTGCTTTGTGCTGTAAATTTTTGTGCAATTTTCGATGAAACTATGTAGCACGAAATATTCTACGCATAACCGGTTTTATAACATCTCTAAAACTGAATTCCTTTACTTTATTTTATTTCGTTTAACGTTACGGTATTTAGTAGCGCTAAGTAATGGAAATATTTGCAGATTGAAAATCGCGATAAATCCGCATTATTGCGGAGAGTGTAAATATTTCTTGTAATGGGAACAACGAAGGTGCGTAACGAACGGTCGTGCGGGCATTTGATCGAATAAACGCATCGATGCGCTTGTAAACTTTGCGTATAAAACTAGACGGTAACAGCCTCGAGCAGTGCATGCATTACATGCCTTTAATCCCTTTACTTGTTCCACTTTTCCAGAGTAATGCAATTTCATAATTGAGCGAGCGTATTCTATATACTTCAAGCATATGCAAAAGAAAATTACACGCGTCCGTGTATGACCGTTATCGTTTCGCGATTAGGTTCATTAGAACCGTTAGAAGAGAATCATCATACCCCAAATTTATCGTCTGAATCTTTAATTTGAGAACGAAAAATGTTAGATGCTAAATACTATTCTTTAATTTATTTCGCAGAATTCTAGCAAAATATAGAGATAAAATAAAAAACTTTACATGTATATACACTGAGAGAAAAAAATACTAAATTCAAAGAAATATTTATTTGAATCTAGCATTTTTTTTCTCAGTGTAGAAAGTAAATAAAAAATGAATATTATACAAAAAATTTAACTAATCTTTTGTTATGCGCATGTTTTGTACCTGTGGATTTCTTAAATCATATCGCCTTTTCAAAGAATCGATCGAATGTATAAATTAAAATAATTAAAAATATAAGAAATTATTAACTGGTATTTATTTTATTAATAATTTATCAAAAAAAGAAAATCAAACAAGTAATAATTAATCAATAATAATAAACAGAATATCGAAATAAAACTGCTATAAATTTATTCTTAAAAATAACATTTTCATTTTTTTATATTAATTAGTATTATTTTATCATATTAATATTATTTATTCTAATAATAAAAGTCACGATGCAATTTAGAAAAATAATAAATTTAATAAAAATGTTAATTTATTGTTTATAATAATTGGAAATGTGTGTATAAAATAAATGTAAAATATTCTATAATATATCAATCTTTTTTATAAAAATATTTTTAAAAACAGTATAAAATTGTATAATTACATTATTATCAATTACATAAATTGACCACATATCAGTTTCTAATTAAAAAAAAAATCGTTAACATGCACAAAACAAGATAGAATTTGTTAAATCTTTCTCTTATGTTTATTATTCATTTCCCATTTATTTCATATTTTTGTCGTTAAATGTTGTTTATACTCTAAGTATAAAACATTGATAAAATATGATTTAAATGACTAGTACGCATTCAGTAATTCTTACTTATAAAATTATAATTAGAATTCTAATCTGGGCTAGCTAATTATGCCATGTGATGCACTAGAAATATACATATCATTTTACATATTTGAAGAACTTGGTGACGCGGAATTTCATAGCTTGGATTTCAAATTTACATTCAGCAATCATTAATGATAAAGATTTAATTCGCGTTTAACAGAGTAAAAGATTATTTACCGTAAGCTACAGCACAAAAATACGACACGTAATCTTTTCGAGACAGTATTTTTGAGGAAAAAAAATTAGGCAACTACTTTGCGAATTGCGAAACTAAATTGTGAAGCGAATGTTCGAGGGATTTCGTTCTCTCGCCGGTCTCGACTCTTCGGAGATTGGCCGACAATTAATCAAGGAAATCCGGATCGTGATCTCGAACGAGATTTTACATCGCACGATCTCGCGTCTCAGAACCCGTTATTAGAAACGAAAATCTAGAGTTCGGCGCGGGATCGATACGGACACAGAGATCACGAGGGTCAACGCCGTGCACGGCGATCGCGTGCCGACGACGGAGCGCGGCGAGAGAGGAGGCACGTCGTACTATACCTTGGGATATACAACACCGCGTGTATGTCGATTCGGCGGCCCTGCTCTCTCTCTCGTCTCAAGGACAAATCGCGGCGGATTTTAAAGGCCGACCTACCGCAGGCCGCGGGACGAATATAAGTTGGCCCGTGGAACACGGAAAAAGTTTGTACTCCGCTTGTCCAATGCGCAAACTCGACCGGTCGTTCGACTCGGTGGTCGGTTTCTTCCCCCTCCCCCCTTGCCCTTCGATGCCGTCCCTGCCCTCCGCTCACCTCGCCCTACTCGATTAACGCGAGCCAACCTAACCTAACCGTGAGAGCAGGGCCGACCAGAACAGCGGGCGTTTTCGGAAAAGCTGGGCCTCGAAGAATTACAAAAAAAAAGGCGGAAACTCGATCACATCCAAGAAAAGACCTAGCGAAACGCTTTCGGCGCATCATCGTCTCGAAATTCAAGTGATCGATGACGCGCCGAGGGGGGAAAGAAGCATCCGCCGCACAGTCAATATCAGGGAAGAAACGTACTTACCGACGCGACGCTGCCGTCGTCGTCGTCGTCGTCGCCGTGGCTGCCTACGATCCTGCCGCGGAGCATCCCTCTCGCTCTCGTTCACCACCCTTCTCCGGGCCATCGCCGCGGCCACCGGCACTATACGTCCGTCATCGTCGCGCGCACCGAGTTCGCCGTAACCGCCGTCGCAAGGTCTTCGATCCCTCTCGCTCCAACGGTCATGGCGGTTCAAATGCATGTGTGCGTGGTGTGTGTGTGTGTGCGCGCGCTTCTCCCCTTCGCCGCCGCCACTGCCAGCGCTGTCCTTCCTCTCCCCCCCACTCCTTCTCAGTCGCGCGCAGTCTCGCTCTCGCTCCTACTGCTCCTGCCGCGACGCCAATGGCGGGGCGCGGGTGAGGGCAGTCGGACGACAGTCCTTCCGCGGATCGCGGAGGTCGGCGTCGGTACCGATGTCCCTCGTTGTTTCCACACCCGATGCCGAGCTTCCACGATGCGTGTAATTCGCGCGAGACGCGTGAGTCGCCGACGTGAGTCCCGCGTGGCACGGTCATAGTAGTACGCGTACGCACGCCCGCGGAGGGGAGGGGAGGGGGGAGAAGGAGACAGAGAGAGAGAGAGAGAGAGAGGGAGCGATAGAGGAACAGAGAGGGAGATAAAACAGAGGAGGAGGAGGAGGAGGAGGCGCAGGAACTGGCCGCCGCGCCAACTCGGCTCCCGTCCTGTCCTTCCTTCCACGACGTCACGAGTGTGTTTGTCTCCTCGCGACGGGAGACCCGTCGTCGTCTGGACTCGCTCCCCTTCGTGGGTGTACCAACGGCGAAACCTTCGGGAAGACGCGTCGCCGGCACGACTCCTCGCCGTTCTCTCCCTCGCGGTGGTAGTAGTTGGTGATGGTCGTGGTGGTGGTGGTGGTGGTGGTACCCCCGGTGTCACTGGCATTTACATGAAACGTAAACACGGGCCAATCGGGCGGCGCGCGGGCGAGGGGTGACGTCAAGCAGCTCCGCGACTCCGCGAATCCGAGAGGTCGCGCGATTTTCAATTCCATCGAATCCGCGAGCAGCCTGATTGGCGAGCGAGATCGTCACGTGACGTCGCGGAACTCCGAATTCGACTCGCACTTCAGGGCGAACGACTCGCGCCGCCACTCGCGATCTCGACGGGCGGCGGTTCTCGCGAGTGTGTGTGTGTGACCTCGACGACGTCCCCATCGGCGGCGACTCGCGCGAGGAGCGTAGGTGCAAGTTCGTCGACCGACGACGGGACGTGAGTACAAAGAGAGGACTCGAATTCGGGGTCAGTGAGAGCGAAAATCGTGATCGGTGCGCCGCGCCGAGAAGGCCGCCTCGGAGTTCCGTCGCGACGACGAGAAGGTTGAATGCGCCGGGCGCGATCTCCTCGCGGTGATCGGGATCCGCGATTTCGCGCGATCGGGAGGACCTCGTCGTCGTCGGGACGATCCTCGATTCGCGGCGACGAGGAGCGGGAGAGAAGCGCGGGAGAAAAGACTCGCGACGGCCAATCGCGGCGCGGGAGGGACGCGTCACGTGACGCGCTTGAATTTCGACGGACGCCGCCGTCGTCGCCGCCGCCGCCGCCGCCGCCGCCGCCGTCGCTGCTGCTGCTCTCCCTTGACTTTGAACGACACACGCCATTCCGCCGAGGAGCTCCGCTCGGCAGGGAAAGGAACGGAATACCCGAGCGATCGCGTCCTCGCCGGAGGAGGAAAGTGGAATTCCGCGCGTGTGAACGCGTGTCTCGCGGACGAGGAGTGGATTTCCGACTACGGGATTACGCGTGAAGGTGTGCGTGCGATCTTTTGTGCTGCTGCTGCTGCTGCTGTCGGTCTGTCTGTCTGCCTGTCGTATGTGTTGTTCGACCAAACCCAAGCTGGACCTGCGAGGAATCATCGCCAGAGGAGGAGGACCCGCGACGAATCCACGCGTCGAGATGACGACAGGTGAGTACGAGGAAATCTCAGTGTAATCTCGAGCGCAATCGCGACGCGAAGTAGGCTGCAGGTGCGAACAATCTCGGCGGCCTGTCGATGCTTTGTTGTGCGCGCCGGAAATTCGCAGTTAAAGTCCACTCAGTTACTCTCGACGACGGTTTCCTTCGTCCGTCCACGACGTCGCGTTGCGCGGTAATTTTTTTTTTTTTGCCATATATTATGCGGACGTAGAGGGTTATACAGGGTAACGCGATAATTTCGTCGCAGTGCAGAAAAAGATAATCCGTGTGGCATTTCGGGCACGGAAGTTGGCTGCAAATGACGAAATGACGTCGTCGCTGTATGTTAAATGCGCGCCGACCGAATACGATCGCGTATTAATTTCGCAATTATATCCGGCTATTAGATAGTCATTTCTAATAGTAATACGCAGTTAATTGGCCATGTTAAATATTAATGTCATTAATATTTGGTAATTTTAAGTAATTTGCGTAATGTATGCCCGGCGCGGAAATTCAATCGGATAATTTATTCGGGGCAATCCCGCGGATTTTGAAGAAGGTTCAACGAAATAAGCCCCAAGGTGTCATTTAAATGCAAATTACGAATGCATCAATTAAATAACAATGCGCGAACAATTATTATTTTGCAGGAATGATTCGCCGGTTCATTTGAGGGGAAACACGCGGAGAAATATCCGTATATTTATCTCGTCTGCGTCACAAACAATTACATCTAATTGTCTTCTCGTGTTCTTTTTTCCCCCCTCCGTGCATTCTTCTTCAAATGAGGCAAACCGCGTAATTTTCGGAGAATACGAAACTGCCGCGATTACAGCCTGTGCTTTTTTTTTTTTTAAATACATCGAGTTCTCGGTTTTAGCGGTTTTGACACGCGTCTTCGCAACGCTAGGCGACAGTCGAGTTTTTGCACGTTTGATGCACATATTTCCGTTAATACCGTGTCATTTCGAAATGGCCTTCGTAAAGAATCGAGGCACGCAGATATTTGCGTTCAAATTGCACCCTGTCATCTTAACTTCTGACTGTTGCGTATTGGAGATTGTAGATCACGAGTTGAAAATTGGAATTTAATTACTTAATTGATTGTGTGTAACATTTTTGCTTTCTAAACGACGGGATGTTTTCAATGTCAAAATTCACTCCGGGAAGAAAAGAATGAAAACGCAATTAATAGTTAGCAAAAGCGAATATTACTTTTGACGTTCTCTTCGATATTTATTGGTTAAAATAAAATAATGTGATTGCGAAGACGGAATACGCGTTTCCGTGAAACGTATCTGATTTTCCCTACTGATTTGCCGGGAAGAAAATTTCACTGTATTTAAATAAACATTTATTTCATTGGGGTAAATTTTTAAGTATCTTTTTTCCTCAGTACAACCTCCAATGCGCAGTTCGACACAAAAACCTCGAATGGAATGCCGTTCGTTATCTCTTGTGTCGTGATTTTTCAACGATACCGCGGTAAAAAGGCAGGCGTTTCGTGTTGCAACGCGAGGAAAGCAACATGTGCGTATGCACGAATCGTCGGTTTTGTCTCGGAATCTACGTAAAGAATCACACTTTGTTTTTTTCCCTCCCGGCGACAAGTCGACAACCTCTCGGTTGTCGTCGCCGGGTTGTCACTGATTGCGCCCCGCGAACTTTATTTCCCCGTCTCATAAAAAATGTATAAACCGCATCGGCAAACTCGTTAAGCCGCCAGGATCGCAAACAGAATTGGGAGTGCGCCCAGTTTTATGCGAAATCCTAGGAACGAGAGAGAGAGAGAGAGAGAGAGAGAGAGAGAGAGAGAGAGAGAGAGAGAGAGAGAGAGAGAGAGAGAGAGAGAGAGAGAGAGAGAGAGAGAGAGAGAGAGAGAGAGAGAGAGAGAGAGAGAGGAGAGAGAGAGAGAGAGAGAGAGAGAGAGAGAGAGAGAAAGGGAGATGAATGCGGCAAACCCCAATTTTGCCAAAATCTCACGCGCCAATTCGGTGATCAAGTAATTTGGACTGACGTACGTTTTGTATCGCTGCATTAATAAAATAGCAATTATGCGTCGTGGAGTGAGATTTGTCCGAATAAGTCCCCGCTGATCGCGCCAACAGGTAACACTGTTGAATCGTTACGTTCGATTGATTTAGAAAAGTTGCGTGTAGCTGCGGGTTTATTCTAAAATTAACAAGAATTCACTGTCGCTCGCGTTTTCCTCGCCTTAATATTCCGATCCGGTTCGGCTTTCTCTGCTTTCACGGCGCTTGTGTTTTCGCTTAATGTTTATGTGAGCAAAATTACGTTACGAGGGGGGTAGGGAGCGGGGGAGGCTCCTTACCGATTTACATTCGATAGGATTCTTTTTACCGTTTTCGCGCTGCAGCTAGAAGAAAGTTTCACCGTTACATAGGCGGGAGTCGTTCGTTTCGGTTAATGGCTCGCGTGTCTTCGGCGAAAAGTGGAGCGAACTAGCGTTTTATCACCTGTCCCGTTTCAAGGTTCCTAAACGTTTCTTCTCCGATTTCGTTCGCGGACGTAGGATACCGGTCGTCGAGTCGACTCGACGCGGAGGGGAAAAAAAAACAGAATTTTTTTCGTTCAGCAATAACATTCATTATTGTCGATTGTACTTATTCGCCTCGTCGATCCTCGGAAAAATAGAGAGAGTGCTTTTTTTTCCATGACTTATCGTAATCGTCTATTTTGTGTCTGAAGAACGCGAGAGCGGCATAAATTTAAGCCGTTGGTCTTTTTCAAAGCACACGCTTTATTTTTTTTTTTCCGGACAGCAGCGATAACGCTTTAATAGTATTCGCAATTCCAGCTTAATGTTTCATAACTCATATTTTTCGACATCTTTTTTTTTTACGTTCTCTTACTTCTCCGTCTTCCTCGCTCTCTGTTTCTCTCTCTCTCTCTCTCCTCCGTGTATAAGCATTATTAGGCGTAGAAATACATGCAAAAATATGCGCATTTGGAAAAACGCTCCGGCTCCAATGGACGTATCCTCTTCTCTCGTACGTGTACGCGAAACGCCTGTAATATCGAGCGGGCTAAAACAAGAGACGAAGAGAACGGGAAGGACGGACGTTTTAAAAGACTCCGATCTCTCGTTTTTGTGGGGTTTTGCTCTCTTTCCCGGCGCGGTTCGCTTTGTTAGCGCCTTGCGGTTTTATATATCTACATTCGGATTCACGCATTCAGCAGGAAAGTCGCGGTTTAACGGTCGGCGAGATCTTCATAGATTATATCTTCGCGGAGAATCGTTTTCCCGGGGAAGAATTATTACGCGCGCGTCCCGCGATCGCCCCCGCAAATTTATCTCGGTTTTCATATCGAAGTCTATGATGCAACCAACGCTTTACGAGGTAAATCCACGGGATAATCCAAATAATCCATTATACGAGATATTATTCCTCATTTTGCGGAGTCGGTCGGGATAAAATTACATCCCGCGCGTGTAAAGCCCGTGACACTCGAATATTTTTCACCGCCGAATTCGATAAAATTAATTAAATTAATAGCTCCCCGTGAAGTGGATAGTACAGTAATTTAAACTGGCAGCGCTTTACAGCTATTTTAATTGCATCACTATTAATTTACACGCCGGCGAATGCTATAATCATCTACATTAATGTCACGCAATCGGATGTTCAAACCTCCGATTATTTTCAAATTACGTATCCAGAGGGGCGGGGTAAGGGTGTTGTGGAAAATTTCGGGAAAGATTTGAATCGTCCGGATTTCCTTCGAATTACAGACTCGCAAAGTAAAGTTGCTAAATTAGGACAAAACGGTGATGCCTAGAGACAAGCGATCATTCCTTTTCCTCTTCTTGGTTGTGACATAAGGTCTTCCAGTTCGGCATCGGCGTTTTCGGCGAACGAAACATCATCTTTTTTTAGAACCGCCCGCCAGAGTCCCGTTTCGGCGTTGCCGAGGATCAGCAGCGGCCGCCGGTGGAATTTTACCTAGCCAATCGGTGAAACGGCAGGGACCTTGCTCCTTTACACCAGCTCCCGCATCATCTGATTCTCTCTCGCGCGTCCCCGACGTCAGCGACTTTAACTTTCGCGACGCGTGCGAAAAGATCGCGTGTCGCGAAATATCACGCCGTGAGTGCCCTCTCCCCCCGTTTTATCGAGAGGCGAATTTTTACTCGTAACGACTCGCACGAGTGCCGGTTGCTTCGGGGCGCGTCAGGGAAAATTAAGAAGCGTCCGTTCAACGACGTCCCCCTCCGTCTTTTTAGACGCGGGGCGTCTCGGAAATGATAAGCCTAAAAGGTAAAGGAATTTCGAGAAGTTGAAGGCCTCGGAGTTGCGTGCGACACGCGGGGTGACACGTCTTCATTTAATTTCGAGTTGATTCGGAGTCTAATCGGATCTTAATTCAGGAATTAACTGCAAAAGTACTTAGCTTAGGGGCGAAAATGCTTAATTATGAAAGAGAGGAGTCGAATTTTGAAAGCACGCGCCTCACTTCGCGCGCTCGATGTTCCGTCGAGCGCGCGACTTCCCGATACGCGCGTCCTCCCTCCTCTCCGCATCCGGCGAATTCCCCGGACGAGTTTCTGTATTCTCCTTATGAAAGTTTCCGCGCTGTCGCATATTTCGCTGGATATTCGGACGATGCACCTACATACTCTGTCGATACCTGTTTCCGGCACATATCTCGCACGCTGTTACGTAGACGTGTCGGAATCCGGTGTGACATTCGAGCACTATCTGTTTCTTCGCGGCTGAGTTATTCCCACCTCGACAGGTGGTGAGTCCACCCTTCTTCTCCCCTCTAAAAATGCTTCCATCATGAATCCTCACAACGGCACGTTTGTTATCGAGTTTTCGATAATGTCACGTGTCCGGCGACAGCTGTGCCTAATTAGCGACAAAAGATCTACGACCCGTACGAGGCATTTAAATTGATTATCGTGAAACGCAGGCTAAAACACGTTAACGATAATTATTATCGTCTATTTATGTGATTGTTTATTTATGATTTATATTATTCATTGAATATTAAAATATTCTAAATATAATAATGTGCTGTTGTACTTTTTAATCGTATTTATCAATTACGTTAATAAGGTAATACAAATTGAATGGAAACTATACGAATTTAGTTTACGAGACTCGACATTTTTATTAAAAGTGCGTACGTTCCGTGACAATCAGTTTTTGTTTGTTATTTTTCTGCAGAGCTGATTCACAGCTCTTTCAAAAGGAGGCCTCGAGAAAATGAGGTCTCTCGAGTACCGCGCACGTTTGTTTTCAATCCGTTACATCGTCGCTCCTGGCGTACGTACGTGCGTATACACGTGCGTTCGTGTAAAGAACTGGTTTCGGAAATTAGTGGGTGGAAGAGAAGATGAACAGCTGAAGGGAAGGAGAGCCATTATAACGGATGTATATGGCTATAGAAATTGAAAAAAGTAGGATGAGAAAGAATAAGGAGAGACAAAGAGTATACCAGAAGTATACCGGAGAGTATAATAGGCCGGCAGAGAGGGAAGGGGGGGGGGGAACGGAGCGTGGCAAAAGTTTACGGTGTATTAACCATTCATCCAATTAGCGAGGATCACACGCGGTTATGCGCCGATGGAAACTAAAACTGGCGTGACATATATATATAGGCTTGAGTTTGGAACAGAAGGAGAGAGATAGAGATGAACGGAGAAAGGCCTCGCGTTTTGCCGCCAATTTACGCGCGCGTGTTTGAAGCCTCGAGACTCTTGTTCGAAAGTGACGAAGCGAATTGATAATTTTATGATTGTGCTCATTCGTTTCGCGATTCCGTTCTCCAGATCAAAAAAATTGATTTCGCACCGTCTATATGCAGCGTTTGGAATATTCCACGTTAGGTGTTAAGTTTTTTCTTCTTCTCACGTTATCGTGAACTTTGAACGTTAAAGTCACCTGTCGATATTTCCAGCGGTAAAATGTGACTTGTTGCACATTATTATTCATTGTAGATATGCGATTTGACGACATTAGCATTTAGCGGACGCAAAACATGTTGCAAAACAAGTTTCTAGCGAGATAACAAAAAGCTAAATATATTTTTTTTGGTAAAAAAAAGTAGGATTTACGATTTATTATAATCCGGAATCGATGACGAGGCACGGATTGCATAATTTTCTCTATTCAAATAGAAGACTCATTCTTTTCCTAAGAACTCGACGTCAGTGTATATTCGCGAATAGATAATTACATCGCACTCGTGCAGCGAATTCATACAGACTACACACCTCGACTTTCGCATGACTGCGGTGACATATACCGCCTTTAGTGCTAATTCGTCTTGTTTCTTTTGCTTCTTTACTTGCGAGGAAAAAGGAGCGAGACTTCGTGGAAGAAGAACGCGAATAAGAGTGCATTTAACGAACAGGTCGCGTTCGCAGTTGCCAAGTCACATATCGTGACTGTTTTTGTACAGAGAGTCTCAGAAACGTTACAGACAGTTTTTCCTCGCTGTTCCGAACAGGAGCCCAACTAGAGAGAGAGAGACGACAATTCTTTTAATATTAAAACATTAACAACAGTCTTGGGTGAAAAGAATTTGGATTAAGGATTTTGAGAAAGGTGGGAATACAAGTGGATAATAAAACAATCTTCACTTCGAATAAATTTTATTTTAGAATTTCACAATACATACACACAAGATGCAATTGTCATTATTGAATATTGCAAATGTTTTGTTTCGAAAAAAAGGGGATGATCTTCAATTAGAGGAAAGAGCGAATTTATTTTAAAATTCTCTTTTTAAATTTCCTTTTTTTTACAGAATAGAAGAACGAGAATTAAAAAATTTTAGTGCGAAATATATTGTTTTCTAATCTTTGCATCGGTTTTTTATTAAGGATTTTTTATAATTGACAATAGATACGCTTAAATTGACCGTAAACGCATTAACACGATGACATAGGTGGTTAAAAAGGATTTGAACTGACGATTACATGGTATATTTGCTTGTCTGCACCCGACGGTATTCATGTTGGTTTATTTGCGAATGGCAAATGTGTGGAAACACATGAAATCGAACGTTTTACGAATGTTTATCAAAGCTTACGTTTGGTAACGTGTGTCGCACATACACACAAATACAGTTTGAAGTATCCTGCTATTGGGGCTCAAATTTTTTTTTACGAGATATGATAATCCTGCCCGTGATCCAAATCTGATCGTTAAAGTATTATGATCCTTTCCGTGTGCCGCGCGTGTTGAAGCAACATGCATCAATACGTTATTTAGATTGTAGATTATTTAACAGCGATAGGCTTCAGAATTGAAGTAATGCCGTATACACATCATACCTTTTAATTAATCAATGGATTTTGTTTTATGAAAAATTTTATTTAGTATTAAAATACAAACATGTTTGCTGTTGTATACAATATAATGTAACTTTTAAATGAAATACAAATTATTTACATTGAGGAGATTATCCATAATACACGCAATACGACCTAATTCTGTTATGTCCATTATACTTATGTTATGTTATGACCATGCATGCCCGTTTAATGTTTATAACAAGCTTTCTAATCGCATATGCACGAGATTTTCTGTTTTCGAAGCGCGACACGAATCGCGCGTTCGTGCAACTATCGATTTTGTTCGAAAATACCTGGCCAACGCGTATATCACCAGGAACCTGGCAGATTAATGTTTCTACGCTCGTTACAGCAAACGTTTATATCTTTGCATATGATTCATGGCATACGTTAGATGCGGCATTAAATCGACTTACGATCCGATCGACGATACTGAAATTCCCACGCAGTCCTGTATTACACATCGAAAAACGATAAGAAAAAAATCAGACGTGATTAAAATGCACGAACGCATTTTTTTCGGATTTTCTTCTTTTTGAGAACAAGCCCGCCTGATATTTAATCCCTTAATACAGAAACGAAATAAAATATTCACCAATTTAACTGTACAGTATACAAAACAGGAAATGTATTTTAAATTAAACGTATCTCATTAGTTTTCGATTTTTCGGTGTTTTGTCAAATATTGTTTACGAAACTTTAATCCTATTAAAACGAAATTATCACAGTTACAGTTTGAATTGGTTAAAATACAACACTTCCATTTAAATATTATCTTTCAAAAGAAGGTGCCAGTTTGGCACTAGGTATTTTGCAATCGTCATCCGTGTACTGGATACTTTTTTTTTTTTTTAAATAGTTTGTTATTAGCCGACTCTCGTGAGAGATAAAAGCCGCTCGAAGTCCCTAGACACAGTACTTCGCTCGCCTTTGAAAGATAGAGAGAAAGATGTGCCGGAGACCGTGCAAAAAGATGCTGTCCTTCTTCCTTCCTGTCACTCTCTCGCTTTCGCGCAGATATCATCGAGATATCGCCTAGCAACGAAAGCTGATAGCTTCCAGTGAATCGATAGACGCCCTGTAATGCAATATATCGGATGGCACTCCTCGGCCTTCGGCCTATGCTCGTTCGCCCTGTCTCGCGTTCTCCCTCCCCTCGTCCCCGTCACCCGCGTTTCTGTCTCGTTTCCCTCTATCGTGCTCTATGTACTCGTGCGAGTCCATGTACCCGTGCCCTTGAGTAAATACATTTATTCTCCCTCGCGTACTCGCGTGCACCGCCCGCTGTCTCGCGTACGTGTGTGTACGCATGCAAATTCGTACGCGACATGCGTTTGCCCGTGAGGCGTGAATCGAACGCAGGAAGTCAACCGTTGCAGCCCGCAGCGAGGCTGCGCTTCGCTTTGATCGCGGCCACGATGAATTTTTTGTCACGAATCGAGAGAGAGAGAGAGAGAGAGAGAGAAAGAGAGGGAGGGAGAGGGAGAGAAACGTCATATTTCTATCGAATAAAAATAAATTAGACAACGATATTTCACAATAATAATGAAGTGGAAATAAAAATATGAGAAAACGAGTTAACTACCGAACAAAAAATTTCAGAAGTCGGAAAATGGCATTTTATTTGAAAATCATTGATGTATGACACTTAACCTCGTTTTCATTTGCAATCCACACGCGATGAAAATATATTTGCGTCATTTTATTTGAATCGCAATTGCGCTTAATTTCACAAGGCATGTTTTTTATAAAAGTCTCTTTTATAAATAAATATGTTTGAATATTTAACAACGCGTGCAAAACTGTTATATGGCGTATCCGTAGGCGATGTTTTATACTCGATTAAATAGATATGAAGTCAAGTTTTCGACATGTTAATTGGATTTACGAGCCTTAATTTCACCTTTTCTCATCGTAATGATCGATGTTAGATGTGAATTATTTTAGAAAATTTTAAAATAATGGTATGCCATCAGCAAAAATCGCTCGAGTTATTTTAATATACGTGTATGTTATGTAGCCATACGTTTATTTTGATAAAGAAAAAGAACGTTGATCGATTTTCCGGCTGGCCGATGTGACGTACGCCAACGCACGTTTCCGCGCTGGCATGGGAAATTACTTTTTATTGAGCTGTTTCCGCGTACTTTTAAGGAACGATCGGAATTTCTCACGCCGTTGAATATTCATCGCTCGTCAAAGAAATTTCATTACGGGGAGAAGGACTTGAGAAACGTTGCGCAATATCTGTATTTTGTAATCATTACTTTTGACTAGCAGATTTTTTTCGACATTTTTTCTTAATAAAAAAAAAAGAAGTGAAAAGATATCGACGATCTATCGTTAACAAATTATATTGCAAGGTTTCGCGCGCGGCCTTACAAAGAAATATTATATTTAGCAGAGGGGCATTGTACGATTTTGTTTTTCCGTCATGTTCTGCGCGATCTATACATTGCAGTTACGAGAAGCGTAATATAACACCATGGATTTATTCTACGTCACGTTCGTGTATCCCATGATTTTATGCATGGCTGTGACACGGTCTGTCGTATATCGGACGAGGCATACTGCAAAAGCTGCTTTGTTTAGCCGTGAATCCTCGTAACGTAACGGGTAGCAAGTTTTATAAGGGATACAGAAACTTGTATTCGTTCATTTTGCGAGCTTACCGAGCCACACGGTGATCCGAACTTCGAAAGTAGTATCTTAAGCCACAATAGGGCTTGCCGAAAGTAGAGTCGAATCTCGGATGTCCATTTTTTCCCGTTAGGTATACATATAGAACTATTCTCTTCCATTTTTTCTGATCTACCTTAGGAAATGTTCCGATTGCAAAAGCAAATAATGTGATCTACAAAGCAGCAAGCAAGAGAAAGTACTATATAAGGAATAAATAATTAAAAATTTTTCTACAGAGTTGGAGACATCAGGACGTTGCAAACGGACGGTATTTAATTAGCGTGTTAATTTGTATATAAATAATAATATGAATTACAATTCTTTCGTCACCGATTTAAAATTATAATTTTGGATATATATATTTCAATAAAAAAAATTAAATAGAAAATTTTTTCTGTATTTGAAAGTCTAATAACTTTGAAGGAGAAAAAAAATTGAATAAATATGATATCGAAATTTGACAATAATATAATAATTTATGACTACAGGATATGATTAAAAAAAATTTTTGACATTCTAGTAACCAGCTTACATAATTAATTTGACAGTCTAAGAAAGATCTGTATCCCCCTCCCCCAATGTTTAGATTTTCTTTCTTTATTAAAACCATTTCTTCTGTGTATTTATACTGCAAACAATTATAAAATTAATAGATGTATGTTTTTAGACTTTCAGGCAGTTTATTTTTTGGTACTTTGCTTCTCGTTAAGTGCGCATTAACAACTCGGTACCTGCGCGGTGTAACAACGCGTAACACCTCTGCTCTAGATGGTTTTATGGAGACAATGACCCGACTTTAGACGCCGTTTATGGATCTCCGGCGATCTTTCTCTTTCTCTCTTTCGACGTCAGTTCGTCTGCGTCACGCGCGTTTCTTTATCGTGGGGCGCGATCCGTGCTTTTCCTAAAGTCGCGTGCGACTTATTAGGACATACCTTTCCCTCGCAGCGACCGGGAATAAAAAGGGAGAGAAGGGGGAAAAACACACGGCGCGGAACTTTCAGCGAGAAATCTCGCTTCTCGTGGCGGAAGGGGAAACTTCTCACGATACATCGCCTCGCTGAAAAAGGCGAGAAAATCAGTTTACCGGGCCGCGCCTTCTCGGTAACGACTTATTTCATCAAGGGAAAAATTTGATAGAGCGCGGCGAACGATGTAGTACGCGCGATATCGCTTTATAATACTTAATTATCATCACAAAAGAAAGAGAGAACGGATCTCCACTACTCGTCTCCCTTTTGTTTTAAACGATCTTGATCTACGATGCGCTATACTTTAAAGTCTAAAGGGCGTAATCAATGGCCAACGGAGTCTCTTCCACGACTGAAATTGAACTGGATGCATTTTATTCCTTTCTTTCAGATTTCAATGAGATATAAAGTCTTTCCCCTGCGTGACGCGAGATTACCTTTGCGCGGGAGCAAAATAAATTTTATTCTACGTTCTCTCTACAATTGCGCTCGTAACATATCACGACGTCTCGGATGCTGAAATTATCGTAATGTGAAAAAATGAAAATATGCCTACAAAAAAATCCAGTCGTATTTGAGATTTAAATTCGGAGTATAGCTGGGATTTGCGAGGGCGAACTAATATGGATTAAACCGCGGTCCAATTTTGTCCTGCAATAATTTCGCAAAAACGTTTTCGCCGGAGCCAGTACTTTTACGTTTTGTAGACTCGCCGTGCGGTTCGTACCGCTGTATATATTGACGGGGGTGAGAGAGGGAGAGAAAAGAATCAGCAAAAGAAGCGAGATTTAATCGCGATGACGCTGTGCAATCTTTCTCGCGTTTGCTCGTAATTATGGCGGACGTGTATACGGTGGAAGAGGTAGTGGCGATGGAAAAGCGAAATAGAGGAAATTGTCAAAAATGTGGAAAACGCCGTGAAAAGCTCAGGCAAAGCTCGTGCTTTACATCGGCCATACCTTCCGGCGATATATCGTTACTGTCGGATGTTTAATATGCAATTTGCATCGCAAGGTAAATATATTGGATAAGAGAGGTCTCTGTATGGTTCCGCATATTATTATTATTATTATTATCTTTCGTAATATGATATATTATAACGATAATGTGGTTTGGCCTAGATTCCTAAAATTTTTGCGGTATTACATCTCTTATACTTGTACGAACGATGCGCGCGGTATTCTGCATCGCTATAAATACGTTGCATTATTCCGCATTGTTTATCAAAGCGAGCTATCGCGTTTCTTCATCAACTTTTATTACTCCTCGACTCCTTTATTATATCTTATCCTTTTACGATGGAAAATTGAACGTATAGGAGCTTCTCACCGTTATCGACTCTTTCATTTGTCACCCGGGGTTTTTTTCCCCGTAGTCAGCGAATCACGTACGAGACACGTAAACTGTCGTAATACGAGGGAGAGCCTTGAGTGGATATTTTACTTCGTCGACCCTTCGGACCTCGCCGCTGATCCGAGAGGGCCGCGCGTTTTACTTCTCTCCGTCCGGTCGTTTATAGGGCGAAGTTCGCGTCTCGCGCGCGCGCGGATTTTCATCACGACGAATCTATCTACTCGCGAACGTACTCCTATCGAAGTCCGCCATTTACGTCGTGGATTTATAGTTCTGTTAGGCGGCCAGACGAATGGCGGCAATCTGGGAAAGAAGGAACCGCGACGGGCGGGCGGCGGGGGGTGGCAATGATTCCTTGCTTGCGGCAATCGTACACGGCTGGCTGCTGGCTCGCACTTTTGTTTCGTGGCTTCTGATTTATTGTACGGCTCGCGCGCAAAGGGATACCGTTTCCGAAATCGAGAAAAATAAGACTGGACAATATAAGTACGGAATCCGCGCGCGGTCCCTTGAAGTTTTTAATACCGTGAAAGAGTATATTCTGAAGAAGAAAGCGTATTAGAATGGAATTTAACACATGTATATAATTTATAATTCTCCTGTTACAACTTTCGCTATCGTATCACTTGTGTTCTCCTTCTAGGAGAAACGTATCGTGTAATGTACATTTCTAATACGTATACAGAAAAAAAGTAATATAGTCAATAATATATGTAATTGCGGGCTGCCAACTACATAAAATACTCAATGCAATAATATTTCCTATTAATGCAAGTACAATGTTGATACTGCAATAGTATATATTATTGTATTGAGTATATCTGTAGTTGGCAGCCCGCAACTACATATCTTATTGAATATATTACTTTTTTTTTATGAAGCTAGCAGTCAAAGGCAGCAGCCAAACGTCGAGCGGCCAGGGCCGAACGTCATATAGGCGTTTCCAGCGGGCACCATTCAATCACACGTTAAAAATTCCCTGGTTATGAGATTTTTAGCAAACTTTGAAAAATTTGCATAGAGTTTAGTCATTATAATACATAATCGATTATTTGCGACAAGACTTGTAATTTACCAATTGTTATAAATTTTTTAAACTAATTTTTATCGTTTTCCGCGCCTCACGCCTAAACGCAATGTACGATTTCCTCCAAATTTGGCTGGAAATATCTTTGCGTAACGTACAATCGACTGATCAATCATTCGCGAGAGGACGTGCATTTTCCTAATTGTTATAAACATTTAAAAAATTAACTTTTATTGTTTCCTGCGCCTCACGCCTAAACGCAATGTACGATTTCCTCCAAATTTGGCTGGAAATATCTTTCCGAAATGTACAATCGACTGATCGATCATTCGCGAGAGGACGTGCATTTTTCTAATTGTTATAAACATTTAAAAAATTAACTTTTATTGTTTCCTGCGTCTCACGCCTAAACGCAATGTACGATTTCCTCCAAATTTGGCTGGAAATATCTTTCCAAAACATACAATCGACTGATCGATCATTCGCGAGAGGACGTGCATTTTTCTAATTGTTATAAACATTTAAAAAATTAACTTTTATTGTTTCCTGCGCTTCACGCTTAAACGCAATGTACGATTTCCTCCAAATTTGGCTGGAAATATCTTTGCGTAACGTACAATCGACTGATCGATCATTCGCGAGAGGACGTGCATTTTCCTAATTGTTATAAATATTTTTTTAATTAATTTTTATCGTTTGGAGCCGTGAAACCATTACGTTTTCGTCGTCGGCTCTGGGTGAGGCAAAAAGCGGTAATGTACTTTACAAAAAAAATTGCTGCATTATTCTGGTAGTCAATTATGTTTTACAAAAATGCATTTTCATAAAAATTTTTCCTATGCGGTTAAGTAAGTCGTTCTAGACTTCAAAAGATATTCTCGTAGAAATTTGAAGACAGCGTTTCTTGTATTTATCTAACTAACGTAATTAACAATTTAGAAACCACTAAACAATTAATAACGATCGCGAATGAAAATCTCATAATCAAAGAATTTTTAACGTTTGATTGAATGGTGTCCCCTGGAAACGCCTATATGACGTTCGGCCTTGGCTGCTCGGCGTTTGGCTGCTGCCTTTGGCTGCTAGCTTCAGCTACTTTTTTTTAGTGTATATACGTTTTGTTACGATGCGTATAATAAATTGCAAAATATTTTTAATATCTTTAAAAACTAGATTGAAACGTTTGAATATCTTACGATTATTTCCGAAGTTTCCATAGATTTTTCGAGATTGTTTCCGTAAATTCCGTTAGGTAACGAGATCCGTCTGATCCAGTTACCTCGCAATACGACCGAGCAAGATCACGGGTAGGCCAAGGATCTTTTAATTCCGCGACCTCGTTCCCGACGAAATTAACTTTTCTTCTAATTTTGCGTAGCCTGCAAAAATAATACGACATACGTGCGAGGCAGATAAGCCCCGTGCTTCTGTTCTCTCGATCCTTCCTCTCTCTTTCTCTCTGTCCGTTCCATACGTTCTCTCGCGGTTGGCGTCGCGATTTCATATCAGATGAGTCTGCAGGGTTAACAAATGACCTCGGCTGGCGCACGTTTCGAGTGTAATTAATATGACGAGCGACTCGTTTTACCGTTAAAACAACGTAGTAGGAGAATAATAGGTAGGCTCCGTCGAGGGAATGGGAGCATGCATTGTCACGTGGAAATTTCCAGACGTCTCTATTTTTAGGTATTCTGTTTTCCTCATCGGCAATATCAAGAGATGTGTTTGAAATGTTAATAATTGTAAGGAAAAATTAAGCTTGTTTAGAAACGTTTTATTCCTACGCAACGTGCGCTTACTACGCAATAACTTAGTATAAAGTATCAGATATAAGAAAATACAAAAGTTAAGATAATGATATATATACATCATGTATATATGTATATATTTAAAATAAAAATTATTGCTTAAATATTTTAATCTTTGTATTTTCTAATGACATAAAATTGATAAAAAATTTTTTAAATTATAATATAGAAATAACTGCAAAATATAAATTTTTTTTTTTTTTTTTTTTTGATATATTTGGAAATGTACATGTCAATTATGTATTTTTGCTATTTTTATTTAAAACAAATCTATTCCTTAACATCGTCATTTCATAAGAAATTGATATCCGTATTTCAAGAACAAAATTCCTACAAATTTTATTAAATATGGAAATTAAGGCTGGTTGTGCTGATAAATGATTCAACGACCGTGTCGAAGTTTCCACGAAGTATTTCCTTTCTCGGAAGTCGAACATCGCCAAAGTACTCTTTGGAACGATTATTAATTTACGGCCAAGTAGCCGCGCGCTGTGTTCTTCATAAATTATAAACATCGCTATCGTTGTGTTGATCGATAAACATATGTGGATACGTAAATGAATGAGCTTGTTAAAGAAACAGGACAGATTATCGATTTAGTATACAAGTCAAACATGTCGGACGGATGCTATAATCATTTTATTAAACGGTAAAGCTTGTCCGTTCAATATGTGATCATAGCCATATATAATTGTAGTGCTAATATAATTGATATCACGTTTCACACATTTTTTTGAATTTAAGAAGTTTTTTTTTGACTTAATTTCAATAAGAATATAAATAGGTTTTATTTCTTTTTAAAGAAGGAAAGTATTTCCTTAAAAGAAAACAAATATTTATGTATAGATGGAAAGATTAATTTTGAGTAGTGCAAAAAACAGAATTTAAAATATTGATATAATAATTTGTTTTTGGAAATGTTTGGAAATACGTTTCACGTGATATTTCATAGTGAACAATCAATTTGAACAAGAGCTATAAATATTCTCAGCTAGTGACTGATTCGGTTTTCAACGAATTTTGTCAAATCCGAGGCACGTATCTCTCACTGATAAATGCATCGCTCGGTACGTTTCTGTCGCATTGACCAGTTGCATTTCGGTGCTGCAATATGAGTTAGTCATGTTGCAACGTGGTTGATTGTATTCTCGGTGAGTCAATTAAAAACATAAATGGGACTGCTAAATGGATATATAATAATAAAGTTGTTAGTGAACAATATTATTCCTATCAGTGAAAAATCAATAAAATGTAAGATAATATATCTTGCTAAATGTAATGACAACGTAGATTGATGTCCTTGTCTCGCGTTGGTTGATTGCTACTCTAAAAGAAGCTGTGTCGTTGATTACTCGTTAGGAGTCAATAATCAACAAATAATCGTGAATTTAGATTGCAAACGGAGTTATGATGCACATTACGCTCGTATTGTTCGCGTGAGTAATAGCAAGGAGGAGGTTCTCTTTCAAGGATGTTTGTTCACAACTAGCCTGTTATTACTCGCAATAAAATATTTATTAATAGAAAATTGTTACGAATACAGTATAAATAGAGGAAAAGGTGGTAATATGGCTACCCATATTATCTCCGTTATTAACTGACGAATTCTAGTAATTATTTATGATATCATTTGTTTAGTAGCCTACTGTTATATAATAATGCTAATATGACAAAACACAACAGTCAACACTTGTTATAAAATATTTTTATTTAACTTCCATTAAATGTGAATAAAAATCACCTGTTTCGACTTATAACAACTTATTTTATATAAATATATGTTTCTAACAAAATACTGTGACTTTTTCAAACAAAATCAATTTTTTTACATTTATTTTTGTGGTGGCCATATTACTCTCCCTATTTTTCTTCGGCCCATTATGCCGTATCGTTACATTTTTATAAATAATATATAATATAATAAATATTTTATAATTTTAAATTGAAAATCTAATGAGCAACACTTTGATAAATATAATCGTAAAATTTCAACTAAAAACGTCGATTATTAACGAAATTATTAAATAAAATGTAAATGGATGGCCGTATTACCATCTTCTCCTCTACTGTTTTCCGAATACGATGGATTTCAAATGAACGAGTTTTCAATTTTTATTTAATATCACAGTTGCTGTTAATTACTGATGGGTTATTTCCTCCTATCTTTTGGATTATTTAGAATCGTACTGGGCATGAGTTGGTTGTTGGTTATACGAATATCTTCGTTTCCAAACAACTTGCTCGCATCGTTCTTCCTCTGTCCCTCTCTGGTCGTATTAAAATGCGGCGGCATGATTCTAATAGAAGGCATTACCGGTCCGGGGCTGGATGCAAACACGTTGTAATGTATTCATATTGGCCCACTGTGCTCTACGGACCTCAAAGTGAGGGCTCTTCCTCGGCTGTGATATTTGAATTTTAATGCGAACCTTTTCCACCCCCGCAGTCGACTATCGTCGCCCCTACCTCTCTCTCTTCTCTCTTTTTCTTTTTCTTTCTCTCTTTCTCCTCTTCTTCCTCCATCCTGCCCTCTTTCATTTCTTTCCAGCGCACCCCTCCTTTTTCCCCCTTTTCCCCTCGATTCTACCATCTCGTTCCACTCGCCGGCCACTCGAGAAACCATCGTGCCCTTTTCGGTCGGTATCCACCTTGGCAACAATCGCCGGATTTCACAACCCTCGTAGCTATTCCTAAAAAGGACTCTTCCTTGGCAGATGCTTGAAAGATATTTCTGTGAGAGACCTTTCAGGGAGAACGCTCTTCCGCTATGAAAGTTCCTTTCAATGTCCCCAATTTCTGGTTTCTTGTAAGATAATTTAAAATTTTCAAATCTACTCAAAATTCTTCTTTATCATTGTCAAGAAAATTTTGCAAATTTCTCCGTAAAAAGAGAAAAATTTTATTAACGCGATAAATATATAATTAATATTGCTTACCAAATATCATCGTATATCTCAGTACAGATTAGAAAAAAGATAAAGAAAATTAATAATAAGAAAATTATTGTTTGCTTTATAAAAATAATTTTATTCAAGCTTATTTACAATTATCCTTTATTCTAACGAGAATAAATAAAGTTTTTTCGAAACTGTTTTACAGAAAATTCAAAATTAATCCTTAATGGAAATATAATCTCCGACTTTTTGCGCGAATACTTATGAAAGTGTCTAAACAATTTAGACATGACATGATCGATGAATGCCATTGAACTCCGTTGGCTAGGCCAAAGGAGATTTTTCCGCTCAGATTGGTGCCTATACCTGTCCTGTCCTTCGAATAATCGTTTCCCGCTCGAAGGGTCCCTCGGGGAGGAGGAGTCAAGCGAGTCGCCGGGCATCTTTTTCGCCCTCGCAGGAATCTCGATTCTCGTTATCTTCACTCTCGTTGGCTCTCCTTCGATCCCCGAAGAAGGCGATGCCGGGTTCGTTTATAGACCGGCCCAGATCCAAGGAGAATGACAAAGTTGACGTTTGCCCTATCCTTCTGGATTATCTTGACGATGCCGCTTTCTTTTTGTGGTGACGTCCTGCAATAAGCCGAAAGAGAGCGATCCGAACGCGGGGGATTAACTTTCGGGGAAACGTAACTTTTCTCTTAGGGGGTGGATATTAACTTTATCACTTGGTAACATTAATGTACGGTAACTTTTTGTTACGGATGACTTGCGTTTTGTGGCAAGTCTTTCTTTCTCTTTCAAATGTTACATCACGTTTTATCTTCGCGCGGAAGAAATGTGATTTTATTCTTTAGAAATAGACAATGTTCAACGGTGTATCTCTATTCGCCGCTGGAATATCCCTTCTCTGGAAATAATCGACGTCTACTCTCGTGAACGGTGCGTACGGGGTTTCTCATCGATGCACAATGACGGGTAGATTCAAGCGGATCGAGCTGGCTGAGCGCGATAACAAGCTTAATGCGTTCCGGAACCGGAAACGCGGCCATTGTGCTCCCCCATCGATTATCGACGTCGCGCTCGATCGTTCGTCGATTTGGGAATCGCGCATTTAATTATCGCAGTTCTTACACCGTACTCCGGGATTTTCTTCCCGATTAATCAGCCGTCGTCCGATATCAAATTTAATACTTTCATTGTTCCTGGGTCGATGAGGAGCGATAATAAAGTGATAGTAAACTTCGCCGAGCGGTACTGAAATTTAAATTTTCTCCATCCCCAATTCACGCTTTGTGAATTAAATCTAGAGAATATAATTATATATCAAAGCAGATTATCTTTCATGAGATATTTTCATAGTTTAAACTTTCCACAGTTTATTTTTATTAATTATATGAGGTTAAATATAATTAATATTTTCTTTTATAATATTTTATTACAATTTATATTTTCTATACCTCGGGAACGTAGCATAAAAAATATAAATTATATTAAAATATAATAAAAGATAATATTAATTAACTCATTTTAATGGTACGTTGTACTAGTTTCCGAGTGTAAATTAATATTTTCTTTAAACTTGAACGAACATTTTGCACAAGAAATAACATTACGCGTTGGCAGACGATTTGCTTAGTTTTGTATGAGAATTCTTTTTATTTTCTTTTGATATTTTAAGTTAAACGACCATAAATTTTCTACGGACAAAGGCAAACGAACGAAAACTTTCTTATGTTATATAATTTTTATATTACACTGACAAAAGGGAGAACGAGAAACGTATCTCCTCCTTTTCTTCCTACAATTCTTTTGCTCTGTGTAAGTTAATTTGTAAGTGTATTTTTATGCTGACGTGTGCGATTCACGTGTCTTTACGTAAATCGATCTGAAAGGAATAGAAGGAGGAAGGCACTGGGCACAAGGAAGGTATGTCAGGAAGAAATAACGACAGAATAACGAGCCCCGGCTTCCGACGTACTTGTACGCTCGTTGTACAACCCGCTCATTATTTTCGAAGTAAATACGTCGTAAAAAGGATATAGTGGACAGGAAAAAATGAGCAGGGTAAGAAAGAGGAAAAGAGAGAAGGACAAAGAGGCGTGGTGCTGACTTCTAAACTGTATAATCGAAACTTTAAAGTAACTGGCTAATAGCTTCTGTTAATTAGGCTAGACAATAGAAATGACAATAGAACTTTAAAGAAACTGGCTAATGACTTTTGTTAATTGGGCTAGACAATGGAAATGAGACACTTAAAAAAAAAGAGGTCTTTTTTTGTTTTATTAATCTTGTTGAATTGAAGAATTACAAAGGACTTTTGCCGACAAAATTTATATTGATTTGCGATTCACATGGAGATTTTTTTCCCTTGTACACGTCACTATCACTTCATATTCTAACAACTTTCGTTTTAACTTTCTAATACAAATAATTTAATATTAATAGATCGCGTAATACATCGCGTTGGAGCTCAGCGATGTTTCAAATAAAATCTCATCTCTAATTTCAGAGAAATTGCAAGTACTTTTCTCAGCAGATTTTTCAAGCTTCATTGGAACTTTCGTGTCTTAGGTTTTTACTTTTGTAGACCGGTCGTGATATTACGAGACAATTGCAACTCGTGTGTCATATTCTCCCTTCTTTTTTCCTCTATTCGGTGATCTTCTCCTTTCTCTCTCTCTCTCTCTCTCTGGCTGCTTCACCCTTTTTTCCTGTACTCTCACCTTTCTTTTCGGCTACCAGCATTCTATTTGCATTCTTCCTCTTCACTCTCGCACTAGTTTTACCCGCTCTGTTACGAGATTTCTCTACAGTGAGAGAAAATGCGTTCGTGAAACGCATTAGCATTTTGTAGAGCGACTAAATGGGCTCTGCGAATTGTGGGACACCTGTGCCGCGAAAGTCTCCTATATTTCTTCTTACACGCAAGCTCTTATTACATTTCTGTGTCCTAGTCGCAGCATTTTTCCGCCATTATTCCGCGAAAGTATGGAATAATTGTATGTATAAATTGTAATTTATTATCGATAGAATCAATTTTCGATAGAGTCTGATGCACGAAGTGATTGGCCAATACATCAGCACTATTAACAATATTTGATAGAACTAGTAAAACCGCGAAAGTACACACGCCAGTATGTGCAATACGATATATTGATTAAATTATAAAATTTAATATCAGAGAATTTAATATGATAACAAATATCGGAGATATAATGTTAGAAAATAAAAGATCGAATAGAGCGGTAGACATTTGTTCATGTTGGACATCAATTTAGCTTTTACTTAATTGATCTTTGTTACGACTGGGAGACGATGACGCAGTCTTTAATTAGTATACTAATTACTTTTGTTTCTTGTCCGCGTTCTCCTTTGATCACTTTTCATTTTCGCGATTCGGACTTACTTGGTACGGCGAGCTGCTGTCCGTTGTTGTTTCGGTCTTTCATTAATTAAAAAGCAACTTCTTTTGTGTCTATATACGCGGCGGTGGTGTGAAAGAGTAACTGTGTAACTTAGTAATTGCAATAAAGAACAAAGCAGAGTAGAACAAAGCGGTTATTGTACTCGTTCGCTACTTCGTTTCCGGTTGTTTTGATGTTTACGACCGAGGGGGAGTGTTTTTGGATAGTAGACTTTTAATTACTTTTACATGTATAGTTGAAGACATATGAACGGACATAATTATCTTCTTGTATACTGAGATGGAAAATTATGTGATAAAAGCGTATTGTATAAATACAGCTTGCGTAATCAAGCGAGGCTTTTTATTATTACTTATTGAATGCAGTTACATAATGTATTTCCGCTTCGAGCATTTTTCTTCGAAAATAAATGGATAGGAAATTAGTTTAGATAATAGTTTTTCTCACAATTTCCATCTTGCACGTATACTGTAAAAAGTTATATAAAATTACATAAATATTATTTGTAAAATTACGCGACTTGTAACAAAAATATATTAAAAATTTTTAAATATTTTTGTCTGTAATTGTTCAATGCAATTTTCAGTCTAAGATATACATATATTTCTGCAATGCTAAAAAAATTATATATATTTCCATAAATTATACACTTAATTTTTGCACATATTATTTATGTAATTTTACATATCTTTTTGTAATGTATAGGGTTATGGCGCTAAATGTTCATAGGAAAATTACAAACGTTGTTCCGAACGTTGTATTTCATTAAAACGAAACTTTACGAAACTAATTTGGGAGAGCATAATCTACGCGGAATATTATCGGGTTATTATCGCGTGCGATATTTCTATTTATAATCGCGCGGTATTTTACCTTAGTTCAAATTTAACAAAGCTGCGATTTTCATATACGATCTCACGACCCGTTTGGTCTCTCGTTGTCGTATGCGTCTGCGACATGAATACCAGATCGCAAGTGCGCGAGCAGAGGGCGATTAATTTGCTTGAAAACTTTCGTAATCAGACTGCGAACCAAGTCGCGATAGGGCGTGACATCTTTTAATATAATTTATGTTCGCTCACCAGCATAATGATGAAGTAATGAGAGAAAAATGAGAAAAATAGTTGTTTCGGTATAAATACCTCAACTCAAAGAATATTAGGAGTATTATACAAAAAAATCTTCAGTTGATATAAAAGAATAAATAAATGGAATTGAAACGAACAAGAATAGGAAAAAAGAAAAAAGAAAAAAGAGCAAAAAATTTCTGCATTCAGAAATATTAGATATAAAATATATGTAGTATAGATAATATTACAATTCAATGTTGAAAAAATATGTGTATATACAAAAATGTGTTTATTAAATAAACATAAAAATAATGTTTGAAGAGAAACAAAGTTTTATGAACATTTTTAGTTAATGTTGCTTTTTATTAATAAAAACATTTTTACTTATTATAATTATTTAATATTACATTATTGATATTATATTAATAATATCTTAGTTGTACGTTAGTAATAAAATACATCATAGTTTATTAGGTCAATTACAAACAAATATCTTCAAAATATAATATAACCGCGTAAGAAAGTTAAATCAAGTTTAATAATAGTAAATTGATAAGTTGCTAAGTTGATAAGTTGTGCTAAGGATACATCTCGCTGTATATTTCACCAGAAATGGAAACAAAACCGACATAATCCACTTGATGCAAAATTCAAAGTATCCTCGGAACGCCGTAACACAGTTTGCAGTATTTCTCCCCCCCCCTCTCTCTCTCTCTCTCTCTCTCGCTTTTTCTTTTTCGCGAATAGTACCTTGAAGCGATTTGTTCGACTCTGTACTCTGACTTCGTTTCAACGCGGCGAACTTGGCGCCGCGCCAAAACGAATATCAGACAATTTACCCATAATTTCTGTAATGCCATATTGAATGCTCCAGGGATGTAATGCAGTTTACGATGCCTTTCGTAACTATCGTACAGCTATGGTACAGCGCTCGGTTCGTTTGTGACTCGACGTTTGTTGCGCGGCTCGTTCTCGCTTGCGCAACCGTGTTTCCATAAAGGCTTTCGCCTTGCGAGACGGGATCGTGAGAAAAGGGCCTGCGGTCGTGTCGGCCTCGAGTCGCTCTCCAGAGTAAGAGGTAGAAACGCCCAGAATTGTATTTACCGACTGCATGTACACGTACATGGTATATCTGCGGAAGATCGTAAGACCGGCCATGCACCAAGTTAAGATCCTGCGGGCTATGTCGAGTACTCTCCATGTTACAAGCACCATCCCTATTAAGATCTCTACTCAGAAAATAGCATTACAATTAAATACTGTATATTCATAATAAATTTATGCATAAATGCACGTGTGATTTTAATTATTACAAAATAAGACAGAAAATTAAACAAACAATGGTAATCTAATAATGAATATAAACGACTTAATGAATTATCTTTAATGCCAGATTAGTTGTTCACTTTATTATTTTTTTTTTTTCGTATTTTGCTTTTTCACATTTTTAGCTTTCATTAACCGTATATTGGTATTTTGATTAAAACAAAATTCCACACACTTATTTCGTTTTCTGGGAAAGATGGGGCGTGAGTACAAAAATAAGAAATAAATTTATATTATGATATAATTTGATTTACGAGTCACGAATCATGTCGTTCCATCTCTTTGCGATGTCTTCTAATCGCAGTCGACTTTCATAATATAATTTCGTGTGATCGAGTTAACTTTCCGTTTCCGCGGTGTGTCCGTTAAAATCTTGGAAGACGTCAACGGAGATGATTGTTGCCGAACAGTCGACCTGAAAGCGCAGTCGGGCGCTGCACCGCACCGTAAAGAAAATAATGCCTCTATTGCGTTACGTGAACAAAGAACCGTACTCGGAGATAACCAGCGTAACGTTACTCGAACGACATGCCAAGTAGCTCACATTTTTCCGCGAGGCGCGGCGCGGCGACCTTTTTTCGCGGTCGTCGAGCACATCGCGTTACACGCACAGGCTGTATATCCGGCTATAACTCTCAGCTGTAGCGGCGTAGAGTTACTCAACCCCTGGATACACAAACATACTATTCGAGCTATGCGATATTCACGCGCGAAAATGTCTCTCCGTGCGCATTTTCTCGGAGCGAATGTCAAGCGAAAATTTGCCGTCCCTTTTCCACGAATTAATTCTCTATTTCGTTAATTTAAGGAAAGCCCCTCTCCCCTCCCTGCCAGAATTTGCGGCCAACGCTTCATAATCGCTTGTTAACGTCCCGGTGAAGTTTGCGGTAAACGCGTTTACCGCGCCCGTCGTGGACGCCGCCGCCGCCGCCGCCGGGAGTTAATAAAGAAAATCGCTAACGAAGATTTAATCTTCCGAGCGGCGAGCAGGGCGGAGAGTACGACGCTTTATGCATAATGCCCCCTCTTGGTGGTTCATGAATCTAGGCTTAACGGCGAACGCATCATCTCACGCCGATCATTTCGGCTCGCTGCCCGGGGAGCGGCTTGTTACGGGTTAATCACCCCTTCACCTTCCACGAGCGTCTCTACCCTCTCCTCCCCGTTATCCTCCCCTTACGCGAGAGTAAGTTTCTCCAACCTCCGAGGTATCTCTAGTTGGACGAGCGTTCGGCCCCCAGCTGACTCTCGGCTTGTCCCCCCCGTGCGCTGCGGTAGCTAGCGCGAAACAATTTCTCCTCGAAAATCCACTTCGGGCCTGAAACAGCACGCGGTTACGAGCGAGCGCCGGAATACGGACCGCTTCCGAGGTTAAGGAGATGGCTAAATACTCCGCGGCCGTTTTGTAGCCGCGTCTCCCGCCGCGAGAGAGACAATAAATCGTGACGTACCGCTACGGCCGCCGGGTCATTAACCCTCCATTGCTATCGTACGAGCCGAACGCTCGGTCTCATATTTTTTTTTTTTTTTAATTTCGCAAACATATATGACATAAAAATTAACTATAAAACCTCCCGACAACTTTTTATTGCCAATTTTTAGAGTACATTGGTATGATTGTTTTCTTAATTTTATTTTGTAGAATTTCTGTAAAAAAAAAAAAAATATTTATCTGTCAAACGAGAGCAATGGAGGTTTAAATGGGGTATATGTTTTTCCTCGTTCGCGTCGGCTGCGTGTCGTCTTAGATCATAACGGTTATAACGGTCCACGGCGGCAGGCAGAAATAGAGTTCGCGTCTGAGCAAAGTTCGGGGAAATGAATTTGCAAATTACATCGCGCGAGGGACGGAGGGAGGCAGAGAGAGAAAGAGAGCGTTTCCGGAACGTGCTGCAGAAGACGAGGGCGCGCATCCCGACGAAGGAGGGTCGAAACGCCGATACGTCGAGCGGAGAGGAGGAACGGATGCGCCGCCGTCCGTCGTCGCGAACGTATCGTGCCTAACGGTTTATCAACGACCGTGACCAATTGCTCGTTTCCGACCGCGTCCAACGCCCGATTATCACTCGTATTCTCATTATCCTGTCGCCGGCTTGTCGACGGCGGCGGCGGCGGCGGCGGCGACGATCGAACGTACGCGGCCAGTGTCTTCGTTTCTTCTCAAAGCGCTCCAGAACCAGACCGGATCCCGCCACGTGTAGGATCCCCCTTTAAATGCGACACGTTTGAAGTGAAGCTTTACAAATTGCGGAGTTGATTTACGGACCGTAACCACTCCGCAGCGCGCCTCATTTAGATTCCTCGATTCAGGTTTTTTTTTTTTCCTTTTTATAATCGCACGCGAGAAGCAGATGTGCTCTCTTACGAGCTGCTCTTTTTATTTTACTTCGTCCGGGAACTGCACTCGTATATATAAATTTATCGACATGTGTCCACCGCTCGAGAAAGAGAGAGAGAGAGAGAGAGAGAGAGAAGCCGTCCCGATTTTATTTAAATAGTATATGTATATGGCGTCCTGCTGGCGGATAATCGTTCGACTCGTCGTTCCGTTATTAGCGGTGAGGTTACCTACATTTTCCTACGCGCGATTTCGATTCGAATCTTCTTGGTTCCGTCATTACGAAGCGGGTTTCATGTATATACAACGCGAGTGCGTGCGGGCGCGCGTTTCGACGTTGATGGAGAGGTTTACGCGAGAATTGCGGTTAATTCTCTCGGATTGAGCAGCGTGAAAATGTTGCCCGCGCGGACACTTGGCGCAAATGAAAATTATCGGCGGGCAAGCGGGCTGCGTGTGTATACGCAATAATTGGATCGTCCTGTCGTTATGTCCGTTTGTTTCCCGCCTTTGCGCAGTTTTCCCCGCGAATCGCACGTCCACGTCCGTTGTACGCTTACCCCTCTCCGTGCGGGGATTGATTTTCGATTTCGCCCGACTTAGCGCGCGCGAAATAATAACGCATCCGTAATCCGCGCGATGCGCGGCGAGGCACGTCCGTCTTCTTTCCGTAATTTCCCCCCCCCCCCCCTCCGCTTCCGCGGAGGAAGTTTCTCATCGTAGGAATTTCAGGATCCGCGCTGATTACTTTTTGATACATTACGTCGCCCGTGCTCGACGTAACGGACGGCTCGACGTATCGTTTTAATTTCGCGAGCTCCCGGTTGTTCTTCGCTGCTTTTGCGTTTGTTATTTAAAAAAAATTTAAATTTAACTTATTTTTACGACAATTGCAAAGCGGTGGAAAAATTTAACTTAGCGGAATACCCGATTAATGATAATAATTGCGCACTTAACAATTACGTCGAGCTGAAATAGTAACATTGAATATGTAACAATTAATACCGTTAAAAATATACTGATATTATTCGAGCGCTGTTACACTTTGTACTTATAGTTTATTGTTGTTGCTAGGTATTAAAAAAAAATTGAAAAATGAAGCAGTTCTCGTACAATGAACAAAGAGAGAAAGAGAAAAACATGAGCTGAATGCAAATACGCGAGAGCACAGTTGATTTAAAACCGTAGACTGGTTGCAAACATTTCTTCGTGTTTGCGAGTTTTTATTTTTACGATCATCTTACCGGGTTCAATGGCCGCGAGAATATGCTTTTAGACGTCGATCATATAATCATTCTCAGTGGTTTACACTCTCTGTAATTAAAAAGCTTTTAGCGCGACCGCTATCGTTCTCGGCGTCTTATACACTTTCACGTTTCATTTTTTTTTTTTAACGCTTTTTCGCCATTCTCATTGCTTGATGCCTTAATAAGGCACAAACCATACCTTCTAATTTAACGACTGCATATCGAAAGCAAACATTTTTACATTACAAGCTGGGAAAAAGCTTTTTTTGAGAGGTAAGCTGGGACGTAATTTTCCGCTAAATAGAGGTTATTATAAAAATTTTACGAGTGAGCCATTTATTAGGGGAATAGCTGCTATTAAGCGCTACACTCTGGCTAATTTTGGATAATGTTTTATTAATGTTTTGACTACGCGCATATGCGAATATTTGTTATAACTTCATTTAGATATATACGTATAAAAAAATCTGTCGCTGAGAAAAACTATTTTAATATTTAACTGGCAATTTTTCCAGTCATCAATTGGAACGTTTCAAAACATTCGCAGATTTAATAAAACTTTTAACCTCTCTGTACAAACTTCTGCTTATAATGTAATTGAAATTTTGCTGACTCTGTTTCCTTTCCCTTAGTTTTTAATCTTTTTAATAAAAAAAAGTTCTGGTAAATATCTCGATTGCGCTCTTGAATTTGGCTGAGCAAATGAGATAACGAAAAAGCTGCTGCTCGATTATCCCGGGGAGAGGGTGACGCTCCTTGGCGTGAGGTTACGCTAATTAACGTGTACGAACTTTCCGCGCTCTCCGCTGTGTGAATCTTCTAGTTCTCTGTCTCTCTCTCTCTCTCTCTCTCTCTCTGCGAAATCCTTAATTCGATTTCAATTCAGATATTGCGGCGAGCGGCCGCGCGGGATTCGATATCCGTACGATAACGTTCGTCCCGGATATGGCGTAAATAATCGATCCCGAGCACGTTCATTGCATTGGCTCATTGGCCGGAATGACTTCGTGAGCCCTTAATCTCGATCTTCATGCTACTCTAAAGTTTTAACTCGATAAAAAAGTTTCGGACACGAGAGAAAGAAGATCATTTCGTGAAGTTTTTGCGCGGTCCGGTTTCCGGTTGCACTTGCTTCTCTTTGCGATTACTACGCTTGCCGACGAAATTTTCATTCCCGACTGTTGCTGCTCGATTTGCTAACAAACGGTTTCGGTATCGATTAATAATTTGCGTGTTTTGGTATCATAATAATGTATCGATATCCTGCACCTGTAATTTTGTTCGCAAGAGATACAGAGATGAACAGGGAGAGAGACGTACCATCGGTGTAATCGTGAATAACATCGCACGATTCTGGCAATAAATCGAATTAATTTTGACGAAATGATTATAATGATAACGGATGTTGCTTATATCTAAAAGTCTCGAATAATTATGAGCTAACTTTACCGGCACAGTAATACGATACATTTGCGTTGACGGTTGTAATCCAAAGATACGCAGCCACTAATGGAAGTAAATAATGCGTAATTTGTGAGATAATACACGGAGAGAATTTTCTCTTAAAATTTACCCTCAAAACCTGGTAATTGTGGAATAATGTGACTTCGAGGAGTTTTACTATACTTTTCAGTAAAATTTATTGTAATTTTAGTCAATTTTTGCTAAAAGTATAGAAAAATTTACTATACTTTTAGTAAATTTTACTAAAAAGTATAGTAAAATTCCTCGAGGTCACACATTATCCCACAATTATCAGATTTTGAGGGTGAATTTTAAGAGAAAAGTCTCTCCGTGTAATTTGAACAATATTTAATATAAATCTATTTTAAGAAAAAAAAAAGAAGGGAGAAACCGCGCGCGTGGTTTCACATCCCCAGTTACTTTGCGGTTTCTTCTGGACGATTCTTCGATTTATCTCCGAGTAACATTTCGCATTTGTAAGTGATTTATTTCACATTCGCCAAGAGCCGACAATACTTAAAAGGAATTATAGGCGAGCAAATAAAAAAATAGGTATTTTTTAACACGATTTAAATCTTATTTAAAAAAATAAGATAAATGTTTCTGTTTTGAAAAATATTTGTATTTAAAAAAGTAAGATGCAAAATTAGAGAGAATATATGAAAATAAATAATATTGTTTCCTAAATAAATGCACATACCTGCATAGCTTCGCTAAATTATTTGAAATTATAAAGTTGCAATTTTTTTCTTTCACTTTTCATTTTTAAATGTAACGAAGGATATTTTTTTAAATAAAAATACCAATATTGTCAAAGCAGCGAAATTATTTATCTGCCCTATTAAAAGTTTTATATGACGTTGAAAATATCCTATTTTTCGATTCTAGACTTCCTTAAATCTATTTTAAGAAAGAAAGGATTAAAGACTGTTCTTGCGCGCGGTCATATCTCCAGTTACTTTGCGGTTTCTTCCAGACAACTTTTCGATTTATCTCCGAATGATATTTACTCGCATCTGGAAGTGATTTATTTCACACGCGGCAAAAGAGCCGGCGACGATGGTGTAACAACTCGTAGGATAGTAATGTGAAAAATACTTAATACAAATTTACTTTAAAAAAAAAAAAAATAATAATAATTCAGAGGTCGCGTTCTTACATGATGGTCACATCTCTACACTTTGCGGTTACTTCCGGTACAACTCTCCGATTTATCATCGAGTTAAGTGATATTTACTTGCATCTAGCGGCAACTTATCTCGCATCCGGCTAGAGTCGCGACGATCGTGCGTTTTCGTCATCCGGAAAGAATCGTGAGAAATCGCTTCGCCCGACTACCGTGGACGGTAACGTGGACGCCGTTGACGTACACGTTATATCGCGAGGCCAGCGCGATACACACACTTCGTTTCAGTTTCGAAAAGGAAGAGTTACGAGCGGATCTCGCACGGCTGCGCGTAACTCAGCGGAACTCGTTACACTTTATGAAATGAAATGGACGCTAAATGAAAAGTTACATTCTTCCGCTCGTAAAACACAGTCGTCTCGGCTCACCCGCGTATGTACCCGAGGGTTCATTCGCGCGTGGTCGTTTTAAGTACAATTCTAACGTCGTCGGCGCCGCGCTATCGCACACGCACGCTCCGGCATCTCCGCCGGCCACACGCCTCATAACCGCCCCCCATAATCTCGTACACGTCGTTGTGCTATCTCATTGTTGAATTTATTTCTACACGCGGCCCGTCCTTCGTAATTTAAGGTAGAAAAGAGTTAACAATTACGAGCAATTCTCTCCTGAAAGCTGTGCTAAAAGTGAAAATATTTTATTGAATGAATAAAAAAAATTATAAGTATGCGAATATGTTTTTATGTATAAAGTGATATTATATATTTAAAATATTTATACATTTATATTGCAATTATATTAAAATAATATGCAAATGCATAGTTTCATTACATAGAAATTTTTCGTAGAAGCAAATTATATTCATTAAAAAAATAGTTGAAATATTACATTATACATAAGCTGGCTTTTCTTAAAAAAGAATAACTGCCCGAGTCGTGCTCTGAATTATCTCTCATTGCATTAAATTATAATTCGCGTCCTGTTGAAATTATAATTAACAAAAAATGTACAGCAAGTATATATATAAAAATGTCATTTAGAGATATAATAATTGGCAATCGTAGTACGTTTTATATATGGTATGAGTATAACTGTATGCATGCGAAATTTCGGAAATTATTTTTGCACGTAATAATTATATTATTGTTACGATTTTATTGTTACTTTCTGCAGAAAGTGCAAGCTTGTGCTTCTTGTCCCCATTTCGCTCTGGCAAAGCATATTTCCTCCGTAGCTACTTTTAGCTCTTCTTTCCCACTTGTTCTACTCACTTAGCGTAATTAGCACAGGCCGAAACCCGCGCGGGAATTAATCAAGTCCGCTTCTTCTTTTTCCTACGTAGCTAACGTTGGCAAATAAATGAATTGCAGCTAAATATGACACCGTAATTGATAGAAGTGGTTAGTAACAAATGACAGTAATTTTTGTCGTGCAGGTTTACAAAAATTTAAATTCAGATAAATCGCGCTGAAAATAAAGTTAAAAAATTGGAACGACGCGTCGCGACCGATCGATTGTGAGTGTATTTAAAACCTGTGCGTTTAAAAAGCACGAATTGAAATTTAATTATTGCTAATTGCTTGAAATAAAGGTAATTTAAATAATTGGTTTACATGTCTGGGTAAACGTGGATACATTATTCGACAACACGTCCAGCTAATTTTTACTGCAGTAAAACGTTGAATTTTGATTATTAAAATATTAAATCTTACAGCTTTCTGTTTACGGTAAAGATCATTGTATTCATTAAGCGCACGTGTTACGATTATTGTATATAAAGTACGATTTTCTCCGTGATAGTGCATTATTCTTTTATATTATCTCTTATATCACCTAAAGCACAAATTTTATCGCCACGGAGGGCGACCGTATGTTTACCGTAGAAATAGAGCATAACGTACGATTCTCTGTATTCGAACGGCGTCGCGTGATTTTTCTCCGCTCCGAACTGGAAATGGATAAAAATGGACGGGACGGAAGCACCCCGACGGCTTTGTGGCGAGTCGCAACCGCGATTTATATTCGTACGATGCATTTTCATCGGCGCATCGATAATGCACCCGTCAGATTGTCAGCGTGCGGTTACGACTGGAGCGAGGAGAATCAAGTCTACTTGTCCGTAGATTTGTGGAGAGAGAGAGAGAGAGAGAGAGAGAGAGAGAGAGAGAGAGAGAGAGAGAGAGAGAGAGTGCGCAATAGAATTAAATTCAATCCTTGACGATCCGTGTGCGAATGGAAATCGTGCGGAATCGTTCTGTGTTTCGCGATTTCACGCTCATAGATCGCGGAATGTGTTTCAACCGCGTAGAAACAGTGTGGCGTGTGTTAAGTTAGCCCCACATTAAAATTCGGTAGTTCTGATATGAGTTTCCGTTTCATTTTGAAGAGATAAACAGTTCTCCGTAGTTTTGAAAAAGAGTTCTGTTGATTAACGATCGGAAATTAAAATTATAATTTTATAAATAAAACAGAACTCTTTTTCTAAACTACAGAGAACTCTTTATCTCTTCCAAAACAGGAACTCATATCAGAACTACCGAATTTTAATGTGTGGGCTAACTCAACACACGCAATAGCGTGCTCCTATTCAGAGAGGTATATTATTTATTAATCGCTTTAGCTACGTCTTGGTGAACAGATAGAACAGAAATTTCTTTGACCAGCGCAATCACGATGAAGAACTAAGGTATTAAGGAGATTATATCGATTGTAAATTTAACTCTTTGATGCCCACCCCGTCTTTTCATCTTTGTTTCAAAATGATATGACTTTATGAATATAAAATTAATCTAATAAAGTTACTTTGATGCGATTATTCTGCATCCATGTACGTTCAAATGATATATTTGTAGGATTTTTTTAAAAAAATATTTCAAATAATAAAAGTTTTATGTGTCAGGCGATATTAAAATTAATAATTCTTCAAGATATCAATTTTATTTCTCTATTGACGATGCGACGCCAAGATAAAAGAAGTCTCCTTCGTTCGTGGGCCAAAGCAGCGGCTCGAAAAACGTCGCCAGCTTTTCGAAATTCACCGCCAGTAATAATCGAACGTGATTTATCTTCGCGTACAGCCGACGCGACGCGTATCGACGTAGAAGGGCGAGGGGAGGGGAGGAAAGGAACGTCCGGAGGCTGCCCATTGTCAACGTCGAAACGTGGTGGGTGTGTGCTTTGCGTGACGACGATTTTCCATTTTTCTCTCCTCTCGCCCGCACGACGGCAATGTCGGCTTGTCGATCACGATCTAGTCCACCTCATTCGCCACGTTAACACGGAGACACGAACTCGCCGTCCATGTTCGGCGCGGCGCGAACAATCCTCGCGTTATGAAATGTACAGATATATCGGCCGATATATTGGCACAATATTCGATACCTCGATGAGATGGGTCGTTTGAAAGTTGTATTAGCGTCGCCGTGTCACGCCTCCGTAAGTTATTCTCCAAGCACACAGGGCCGATAGGATTTTTGTTATAACGACTGGAGAATTTTTTTTCTACCTCCCCGTGCCTCTTATATATTTCGACTAATAAATCTCGCCGTATATTAAATACCTAGGACTTGTCAACAAACGCAAGGTTAAATCACCGTGATTAAAGCCACGCTGATAAGTCACTTCTGTGTACGAGAGATAGACAAGAATTTTCAATAATGTCAGGCAGGATTATCGTGATTAGATGGATAGGTATACAATCCTTATTGAAATGCATCCCGTGGTCGCGCATAATATCGTACACTTCCGTACTTTACCCTTGTTTCGCGCTCGTCAAAATGAAATTTCTATGGAGGATGGAAATTTAAGCGAGGTTATATTACGAGAGTTTCGTCGAGCTATTTACAAAGAGAGGGTACAGGAAGGAATCATAATTTTAAAGGAGCTTTAATACTTAACGCGAGCTTTACTCTCTGCCTCCGACAACGGTTTAATCGCTGGATGAAGTTACCTTAGTTAAGGTCAAAGTTTGAGTGTCCCCCTTTTTTCCTCCCTTTGCAAACGTTGCAGAAAGCGTCTAAAAAGTCAGCGTTGAGATTGCGTTACCTGAAAGCGAGCACGTAGGACGCTTGAGAGTAGTTCGCGTGTTACAGATTAGCGGGAAAAAAAATGTTATTTTTGATATCGACGGCCACGGTTTGGAGGAATTTAATAAATTATTGTCGGTGTGCTCGATTTAAATCTCTCTCTCCCTCTCTTCCTGTCTTGCTTAAAATTGATGTGCGCATGTTGAACATAAAAATAGAAGAGCGAAATTTCCTTATGAAAAAGAGATTAATTATGCAAAACAGACGAGACGGGTTATTTGATTATTCAATCAATACCAAGTACATGCAGGTAGCACATGTGTAGTTTGATATATAATAACGAATGAATCGCTTTATAAATAATTCTCGACTGTGCGTTCGTGTGTATATCGTTTTCTCGAATACTTGCGATTCGAAACAGACAGCGGGATCATACAAAGGGGAAGATGGAGAAGTCGTTTCTGATTCCCCGCACGACGACGTCGGGGTGAAATCGTTACGTGCAAAAAGGCGCGCTATAGTCGAAGGTGGTAGGATGAAAAATGTAGCAGGATGTAAATAAGTATTTGTTAGGCGGAGGAAGTAACATCTTTATTGCCGGCGTTGGACAGGGACAGCGAAACGGTTTCTCTCCTCCTTTGTCTTTCCCCTTTCTCTCTCTCTCTCTCTCTCTCTCTCTCTCTATCTATCTCTTCCTCTTCCTCTGCGTGCGCTAAGGTCGTGCAGTCGACGGCCGCCCGGGCCGGGTCATAAATAAAGCGGTGCACACAGAAATTACAGTGGAGCGTAACGCCCGTAATACCGCGGCGGGGTAGAATGGAGAAAAATATAATCGACGATGAAGCCGGGCGCGCACGCCACGGGCAGCCGACGCGTATCTGCTTTCGTGGCGGGAACTCGCGGCGGTTGCCCGGAGAGAAAGACGTCATATTCGCAAGAATGCATTTTACCGGCTCGAAAACTTCTCCGTGACGTGACGCCGCCGCCCCCGGGAAAACGCGCGGCGCGAATCTCCGCCACCCGCGAAATCTCATTCTATCGCGAGTCACGGCCTCGCGCGAATCGTCGTCGTCGTCGTCGTCGTCGCCCGTGAGAAAAATCGGCGCGGAGAAATATAACGGGCGCGAACACCTTCGCGTCTTAGATTTTATTTCGCAGGTTTGTAAATTTCCGTTTCTGCAAATCCGCGCTCCACGAGGATTATCCTCCGGAAGGATTTATTGTAAAATTATTTGAATTATTATTGCTCGAAAGTTTTTGGAACCTTCTTTTGGGTCTCTCTTTTTACTTTTTCAAGAACTCAAACTTGAAACAATTCAATTATTATTTCATAGGGAATACTATTTCACACGTGCGTGTTGCTTTAGTTTTTTTTTTTTTTTACATTTTAAGAGTCTCCGTACATTTTTTCGTTATCATTATTTTCGACGAAACTTGAAGCCTTTAAATTAAATTTTAAGAAATCTCGTCACTTTATCCGAAATGGAACGTGACAGGACGTTTGGCTCTCGGATGGGAAATTCGTTCTGCGGTCGTTTAATTCGAGGATCAAATATGCAGGCTAACGTTGACGACGAAACCGTGACGCCGTCCGTCCGCCCGTCCGTCCGTCCGTCCGTCCGTCCGTCTGTCCGTCGACGTCACGTTATTGCGCGCGGCGCGCATAGGAAGTACGACGGCATTTATAACGTTCCGGGGTGAAGGGATTACGGTGGCGGTTACGTCGCGGGGTTGGGTGTGGATACTGATTTACAGCCGCGAGTCACGCCACGAAGCTAACCATTCCGAGGCGAGCGCGGCCGGAAGAGCGGCATCGGGGCGCGAGGATGTTCGTGCGCGCAACAACGCGACGACGCGACGGGGGTGACGTTTCGGGGTAGTGCGGCGTCGTGTACCACACTTTCGATTATTTGACTCTCTTTGAGAAACGCGACGCACCACGTCTCGGGTAATTTTTGTCAGAGAAAGCCCGATCTTAAAAGCTCCACGTTTATACACTGATAGAAAAATGTATGATATTTACGACTATAATTGCATAGTAAATTAATTATATTTAGGAATATTTTTATAGCAATTATTACTATAATACTGGTAATAATAACTATAATTTACATTGTTGAATAAAATATGGTTGGGTTCCCAGTGGACCATATATTTATAGTTTAAACTATATTATAGTTGTCATAACCATTAGTTTATGCAACTTATGATATGGTTGCTATAACCAAAATGAAGATTTTTATACAGTTAGTTGTACCATAAAATGATCATTATAAGCATTTACCATAAATGTATAGTTATTATTATCAATATTATAGTAATAATTACTGTAAAAATGATATTCCTAACTATAATTATTTTACTATGCAATTATAGTCGTAAATATCATATATTTTTCTATCAGTGTACGACTGTGATGATTGAAGCGAGCGATATTTTTTTTCTCCGCGTACGTGTTTCTGATATACGCGATGTAAAACGACGACTATTTAGAAATGCTCCCTCTAATATCTGCGTTCCCTGGCATTTAATAGATCAGATCTCCGTTTAATTGGAGTAGCTCAAATTTAATAACGCGATCTAAGCACGTGGGCCCGTCATTAGGGCGTCTCTTTATCCCGTGCTGGAAGTTACATCGGCTACAAGCGTTAATTAAGAGCATGTATAAGACGACTAATGTTCAAACATAGAATTCAATTTAGCCGAGGCTCTCCCGCGCTACTGAAAATCGTGCCAGATTTAATTGAGAGTAACTTTGTTGTAACCCACTTCTCTAACGGAGCTCTACCTCACCCAAACTTAGCGGAATTCTAACAGAGACCTAATCGGGAGAGAAAGAGAGAGAGAGAGAGAGAGAGAGAGGGCGAGAAAGAGACAGCCAACCAGCCAGCCCCGTGGTAATTGCACCGCCAGATAATTTGGCGGCTCTGAGTCATTTGGCCGTCGTGTAATTTTACCGGGGAATAGTTTTAATATCGAGTCTCCTTAATGGGCCCCATTAATGCGGCAAAAACAATATCGTTTGGTTATCTCGCTCGATAATTTAGCTTAATGGTTCGTCGCGAAAACAGGCGGATACAATAACAAAGCAGTCGTTAAATTTATGTACTTGTGATTAAAAATTATCTCAAACGAAAAAAATCCGCAGAATCCGACGGGCTTGCGTCTTGTTTTCTTTCGGAACGGAATGTCGCCGAGAGAGATGGCGACGTGGATCTTATCGGCCGCGCGTGAAACGGCTTTCTTATCAAAAGGTCGTCGTTGCTCGTACGGGGAGAAGTAGTCGTTATAATTAGGAACGTTCAGTTATCGCGTGTATCGTTTTGGTTATCTGGAAACGCGAATGCCCCGGGATGTCGACCGCGTACACGATCTGCAGTAGCCGGCCACAGTTAACCTACTTTCTAACACGTATTTCGAGCTAACGATTGTTGTTGCATTGTTAACGGACCGGACTGGTGCCTCTAACGACCATGATTCAACGTGCGACCGTCTCCTCCAATCTTAGAGAACTGACGCTTTATCTGTAATTAAGGTGCGCATTTCTAATGCAATTTGAATAATAGTTCTGTGAAACAATAGCGAAAATGAAGTCGAGATTAAATGCAACGTGCATATATATATATATATATATATATATATGTATATACAAATGTATTATTAACGTTTAGGTGTGAATTTTTGAAGCATGACGTTCATTACTGCGTTTAAAGAGAATTTCTCCATTATCTTAGAAAGAAAAAAAATAATTATATTTTCGTATTAGATGAGAGAGTTAAAGTTTATTCTCGATGGTGAACTTTTATCATCAAATTTCTTATCTCTCCCTCTTTACTTTGAATCGCAATAAAAGATCACAATGAGGATGCAGCCAATTATGCACGTGCGCGATGCAGTACCGTGATTTCACGGAGCTGTACCGTCAGCTTGCTCTCTCCGCTTCGGTTTCTGTTGTACATTTCCCGTCTTTGTACCTCGGCATTAGAACCGTGCTTACGAGCTTAATGACGGGACTTAAACAGTCCCTTTGGAACCGCGGTCGTAGAATCGGAGAGCACGAAACTACGTGTGCATTGTCCGCTCGTTCCTTGTCACCGTTGCTACAGAGTCGCCCGGAGGGCGAGCTTGAAACTGCATCACGATGAAATTCCCGGTGCAGCCACCGGGCGGCACGAAACCTCAGAGAAATAGTTTCGTCGGATCTTCCTAATGAACGGCATCGTGATTTCGTTAATCACAGCTCAAGGGGGTGCGACAGAGGAAACACGGACCACCAGTCGCTTCGCCGACACGCGGAAATGGCAGAACGCCCACGGGCAAAATTTCGGAAATTTGATGGTTTAATCGTTAAATTTTCTGTTGTCGAAAATTCTCTTATATTTTCTGATAGATGTAAAATTAAAAAAAAAAAAAAACCGTCGTTTTATAAGCGCGTATTAATAACGGTGCCAACGGTATAGATAAAATTGAAACGATCGGAATGTAGTTTCATCGGAAAAAGTTGTTCTGTTTGAAAATAAATTATTTTTCGCAACTCGAAATGTTTTCGCAACAAAGTGGTTTTTAGAGCGAATGTAATATTGTAAAACGATATCAATCATCGCACGCAAATTCGTACACGAAATCGAACGCAATCCATAGTAAATAATACATTTCGATTCTTATCTCATAACTAAAGAATTATGATTTTTTTTTAAATTAAATAATAATTCATTGATTTGGTTTGGATTTGTTTGTGGGGGAAGCTCAAAGAAAATCCGACGCTACAACGTATTTTTATTAATCCGGCGCACATTATCCGTTTCGCTAATCGAGAGTAACGAAATTAATGATATTATTGAGTCGCCTCGTGTCCGAACAAACTCGTATTTAATCACCAAAATCACTGAAATATTATCGATAATAATCTCTGCCGCGGTATTAAGGGATTTCGCTTTCCGGGGCGAAATATGAAGCTACTTCAGAGTGAATATGACCAGAATTTTCTGGGTCCGTACAGATTGAATATGGAATGTGGCATCGCGCGCGGGAGAGGAAACAGGAGGGAAGGGTGAACAAAAGAGAAGGACATTAGAGCAAAAAAAAAAAAAAAAGAATCGATGAAAGTCGACGCAGTCGCGCCCGACGCCGAGAGAAAGAGACTTTTACGTCCACGCTTATCGATTCGACCGATTACTTTTGGTTTTCGACCGGACCTTCGTACCCGCCGTATCATCGCACCCGTATAATTACACCGCAGTGTCTCTTTTTGCTCGTCTACGCGTTCGGCCCTTCCGGGCCCACCTCTTTCTCTCCCTTTCCTCCGCGTTCAACCTCTCCGCCTTCTCGCAGTTATGTCCGCTCGCTCCGTCATAAAATACGGCCTTTAAGCGAAGCCTCTTCACAGCCCCTTCCTCGATTATCGCGCTTCCTTTTTTTTTCTTCCTCCTCCTCGCGCCTTTAATTTATTGCGGGTGATCCTGATTCTGTTCTCGCGAAGCGGAGATCACGGCGAGCGACATCGGTTCAAAGTTATCCGTCGCCAATTGTCAGATCTATGTGTTTTCTCGTGAAATGTGTTCACGTGCTCTAATTAAGCATCTGTCACCGATCGACGTTTTAAAAATCGTCTCGAATAGCTTTCGAGTATTGAGAAAAAAATGTTGCTAATTTGACTAAATTTTTCCAACTAGATTAAATGTCTTTAGTTCCAAGTATTTATTCATTTAACTTAAATACATAAAATACTTGAATTTCATATTAAACATTTATATATTCGGCTGAAGTACATAAATATTTGAATTAAACAAATTCAATTAAGTTGAAAGATTTTAGTCGCGTTAACAACTCTTTTTTTCTCAGTGAGTTCGCACACAAGGAGCATGTGCAATATATGCAAAGTTACGAAAATGGAACGCCTACGCGCGCCGCATGTATCGGATTATGATGACGGGGTGCAAGTATATCCGTCGCGCGGTTAATGCACGCCTATAATATCGTACGTGCGCGGAGTAACGGCAACGGAGAAGGCGCCTCAGGTATACCTACCTACCTGTGCGCGAAAAGGAGTCTTCCGCGCGCGAGGGGGATCCAGTTTCTCTTGATATTGGTTATCGATCCGTTCCGCGAGCGCGCTAGTCGCCTTTGTCGTTCCGCGCGAACGAGTGTATCTTGCGCATTGCAGGAAGGACCGCGGGATCATTACGTTTTGCGCCGTTGCTTCGAGACACCGAGCAGTCGCGAAAGAGGGAAATGCATTCCGCGCGTCAAAGGCGGAATCGTTGCCTCTGTATACGCGAAAAGCGTGTATTTCGCAGTTAAAGCTTCTCGACGATAAAACGCCCAAGTTTTATGCGTTTCTTTTTCCCGTTTTCCAATTAATGAATAAAAACAATTTTTTTCAAGTTGATTTACCAACTTGTTTAAATTCTCAGGCATTCTACAGAGAGAACAATATTCGCCTCTTCTAAGCCGTGGATCCGCGAAAAATTGTAGTAACTGCGTTTAATAGCGATTCCATTCCGCCGAATTATTATTTCTCGCGCGGTCGCCCTTTCACGCGGTCGGCGCTTTTTTTTTTCCAGCGTCGTTCGTCTCAGCGAATTTTTTGCCCGACGATTTATGACCCGGCGATCCCGAAGACCGAAGGCCGAAGACGCGCGCCTTCGCTCTGCCTTTTTCGTCGGCCCGTTCTCTCGATCATCGATAATACGTGGCGTCGTTCCAAGTACATGGGGGATTTTGATCCGCCATTCTCCTGTTCCCGTTAGCTTTTTTGGCTCGGTCTCTCCAACAGCGAATCGCTGCTCCAGCGATTCCTACGAATATCTTACACGAAAATTAGATCGTGTTTCTTTCCGGACGGAACTCTCGGTAAAGAGATTAATTTCTGAAAGGTCATCCGTTCTTTTTCTCTTCCGCTTTTACGGACGCGGGCTTCTCGCTTTACATCGCCGCGCCCGTATCTTCCTCCATGGCAAAATCTTCGCTGCGCTCTGTGAAAAAGTTCCCGCTTTTATTTGCATAACGCTGACTCGCTTAACTCTAACTTTCCCGAACGTAAAGGATGATCTCTCACGCTAAAGCGCGAAATTGTAATCAAAGATTACCGCCAAGTTTTTCAACGTTAAACACGTCGGTGACGTCGGTCGGTCGGTCGGTCGGTTGGTTGGAGTTGCCCGAGGGAAGTTCCTTTCTTCCTCCCTTAAAAGCAGCGATTTGTATGGACAAGTATGATCCGCGAAATTAAGAATCGCCGTGAAATATGCATTGGCATTCGCCGGGGTCCCTCTATTCCCATATCGACCATCGCCCCCTCCCCTCTCTCTCTTTCTCTCTCTCTCTCTCTCTAGGCCAACCCAATTCCAAGTCGTGATATATAACAAGATCCGCGAGTGGTTTACTTGCCCGCCCGAGTTTTCCGACCGTAGGAAAACTCCGTGACATTTAATAACCTTTTGTCACGAGACATAGAGAGAGAGAGAGAGAGAGAGAGAGAGAGAGAGAGAGAGAGAGAGAGAGAGAGAGAGAGACGCGATCGCATCGGTTGGATGCGCATTGCGACATCGTATTTCGCTATTGCGAAAAGCAATATGGCGGAAGAAAGGTAGAAGGCGGTAGAAAAAGTAAAACATTTTCAACGATCTTTTTAGCACTTTATTTATGTACAAGAATTTCCCCGCACAAGTCCTCATAATAATTTTACTTCGATCCTATATTCTTTTATCTTTCCTTTGGAGATAACACACAGATAACAGAGATCTCACAGACGGCCAGACTTTGGCCTGTAGATACGTCGATAGTTTTCTGCTCGCGACAACAAGTAGCGCGCAAAGGGCTATATAAGCCCTTGGGATGAAACGTCGCGATAGTCTGACCGCTGTCCCAGTTGAGAAGTGACCCGAAAGAATTCACTAACTTTTCGGAAAGCCGCGGTTACGGGAACTCGCGCCAAATTGCCAAAATAAATCAGGCCTTAACTACCCTCCTACCCCTCCCCTACTCCCCCCCCCCCCCAATTGTGGCGCTCTTTGGCTTCATCTTGTCTCCGCCGTTACTCGCCGAAAGCCGGACAACCTTCCAACCACGTTGAAACCTCCGAACCTCCTTCGTAGCGTGTACCGGTTGGCGTGATATCTTGTCCCAGACGCATGTGTTGCCAAAACGGCCACGGTTACGATTGGTAGCCAGATGCTCGTAAACCACTTATCTTCGAACTTTGACGTATAGGTACCGCGAACGAACGGGCTCGCCGTTTGGGCTCCGCCAATTTCCCGAGTTTCGTACATGTTATTTTATACTTAGCATTTGCATTACAAAATTACATATTGTTTAAAATGATTTTGGACGAAAGAAGGCAATGAATGTGATTTAATTTTTTTAAATACGAACAAAGTAAAATATATAATATATATTTGTATATCGCGTGTTGTTATAATTTTTGATTGAATAAAATGAAATTAATTCCATAAGCAAGCAACAAAGCAACGTGTGACGCTGCTGCAGCACTCGCAGAAATGTCCTAGGAACACGATATTGACGTGAAATCAATAACACGATCAAACGCAATAATGACGAGGGGGATAAATCAGATTGTTTATAATTCCATGTGCCTCGCATATAATTAATTTTACCTGTTTGCGTACGATACGGCGGCGTTTATCGCATTTCGACAACAGCAACAACAAACGTCGCGGGAAACAAAAAACAGCAAACGCGAGTATTTGGTTTAAAGGGAATTCGTAACGGCGTATTTTCAATTATACGCGCACATCCGTGCGTGCGACGTACGTGCCGGCCCGTCCACACATCATCCACACGCGCAAACGAGCACACCCGCTCCTTTCTCGAAAATGAATGTCATAAATATTTTGCCGGGTACACGGCGCAGTGTAGAACGATACATTAACCTTGTCGCCCGATCGATAAACTGCTGTACCGTTCGCCCCTTTTTGCACAGCGATATTTCAGCGTCAAGGATCAAAGTGCATCAAAGGATCCGGGGGCTACACAGTGTGCACATCGACGTAGTTTGAAAATTAACTTGCCCAGACGATGCAGCTTGTGCGGAGATGCACCACGCGCGCGCGCGATGTCAAAAAAGGGGTAGGAAATAAAGAGCGGCGGCACGAGCATTCGCATCGGCTAAGATTCGGGCGAGGGAGAAAGATGCACCGGTGCGGTGCGTACTTGGCTTTGTTCGCGGCTAGTTGCTGTCTTTTTTAAAGCGTTTTTTCGGCCGTTTACGCTTCAAAGCGACGCCTCTGGGAATCGTGTATCGTGTAAGACCATTATGCTGCAGCCATCTCTCGGCTCGGAATTCGAAAAATAAATCTGGTTATAAACCGCGAACTACAATGGTAGTATTTATAATATATCGAATTGTATTTTTTTTTTTTTTGCAAATTACACCGTCCTTTTTCCGTATGATCGGTCGCGACAGCATTTGTAACAGCCATTTTCTAAAAGGATTACACTTTTTTTACTGTAAAATAAAATTTTAATTTCCATATATATATGGGTTACTGTGTACAAAAGGGAGCCATATAAAAAGCACAAGTGAGAGCAATTTTTTTTAATGGTATTAACCAATTGGTTTTTTTTTTGTTACCTTTGTGTGAAACAGGTTACGAAAAGAAGTTATATTTTAAATAATATCGACAGCTCTCTCTATCTTGTAAATTTCGAGAAAAGAGGGAGATCTCGCGATTACGATAGAAATCACTCGGAAGATGATCAGAGCTTCGCGTGGGTCCTACATTTATCATCCCGCCTCCTTCGCACCCTCGTTGTAATCCTTCCAAGCTCAGTAGACATTCTCAAAGTTCGCGTGAAGCTGCCGAGTTCTTCTTCAGTTAGAGTTCTTCTTCAAGGACGTAAGGTACTTGACCCAGGTGCGCGTTTAAAACTATCGATTTACGAGCGCACGTCGATCTTACCTTCCCGATCTAATTTTCTCTCTCCTCCTCCCCCTCCTCCTCCCCTTCCCGCACCACCGAAATGTAATATTAACTTTACCTTAATTTAACTTGCCATCATTATTAATTCGGGAGCGAGACGCGTGCGCGGTCCAACTTCGGTCGAGTCAACCTAATTCCTTCGCGAATTTCGCGGCTTCCGAGTCACGGTTGGGATAATGTCGTGCAAACAGTCGTCGGTGACGTTATACTCGCATGGCGGATAACGACCGAAATAACGTAGAAACTCGACCGCCCGCTGACGCCATTTACGTCCTCCGGTTCCTCTGCTCTGCTCTGCTCTACGCGCCAGATTAACATTGCGCGCCTTCTCGACCGACGTGAATGACTGCCTCTGTAAATGATACACACACACAGCGTATCACGTCGGGAACATCGTATTCTCTCCATATGTGAATCGCGCGACTCTACTTTACCGTACTGATTGCGCTGGTTAGCGACACAAGTTATTTTCCTTGACGAAGAAACAGAAAATCGCGATGATCATGCGTTCACCCTCCTTCGTCTCCTCGCCCCCCTCGCCCCGCTCTCGTGCCTGTCAGTTTTAATTCGAACTTTTAATTGGAGATTTTAAAATGAAGTTTTAATTTGAAGTTTCAGATTCAAAGTTTTAATTCCAAGTTTATTTCCAAGTTACGCGCGCGCCAACAGGATAAATATATAATTATATTCTTGTAGTCTCCCTCGTGAAACTTCAGCTGTACACGCGGACACGGGCGGTTCAGCGTTTTTTTTTTTTAACGTTCCTGTTTACTCGCGAATTTCATTGGGAAATATCGCAAACTTCCCTCGTCCCGCGGGTGCGGGCAGTGTTTTTGCGAATATTAACCCCCCGGACTCCCTTCTCCGATTTCCATTGAAATTTTCGCCAACTCTCCTGACAGTCGATTCTTCCTCCCGCTGAAACTACAAGCGAGTTTCACGATTTTCCCAGACAGCATGAACTCCGTACGAGTTCAGATTTCCGCTTTCACTGCCCGAAGTTTATTCCAAGTAGTCTTACTTGAATATACAGTAGCTTGAATACTTAGCAGACCTTCAACGGAATATCACGAACTGCATATGAATATGAATACAGATCTTATATGTTTAACAACGTCTAATATGATCATAATTTAATATAAACGTGAGTGCTTTATGCCATCTTTATCGGCGAAGTTATAATTCCAAAGTTGGAAGTTTATTGAATGCTCTGTGCGTACATTACATATTTGTACTTTAATTTAACTTGTAACTTGTAACTTGTAGTTTAGTTCGAATCTCTTAATGTGTTCACAACGTATCTCCTAAACTTTTTAAAATTAGTACTTTGTATTGTAACTTTTCTTTAAAACATTTAGAAATATTTAGATATCTGATCCTTTACCGAGAGCTAGAAGACGTTCATTGAATGTCTCGAAGACCGTATCTCTTACCGTAACGCGAAAAGCTCGTTTCCGGAAAGACATCATCTTGATGATGCCAAAAATAACGCGGAAGTTCAGCCCGTTGACGTGTCTCTCGTTCGGCGTGTATGCAACGGATGTACTCTGCATTCGCGCGGCATGAATGGCCAACCATGCTGACTGTTTTGTTCTCCGTTACTGTTTAGATCGCAGATACGAGATTGCGTAACCGGCGTTCTCCGTGTAACGGTTCCACGCACACTTTTTGGCATCCGTACGCGAAGAGTTATTGAACGTTTCGACGCTAAACATCGCGTGTTTCAGATACTGTCAACACCTGACAATGAATATTACGTGCGGAAATATTGCACTTTTGCTATGTCCAATTACTATATTTCATCGAATATGAGTAAGTGAAAGCGAGAGGTATAATCTGACACAAGTGAATGATATTTATTTAAAAACGCCAACAGCACTGAAAGCGTTAAAAATAATTCTTTATGCTGTTGATGCATTTTTTGCTATTATTAAGTATTTACTCTCTTCTTTGCTTTTACGTCTTTATGTTCCATTATTACATCCTTACTTGTAAGGTGTTTGAAAATTGGTGCTGTATAGGAATAGAAATAATGTGAACACCTGACAAATGCTACTTCTTTTATCAATAAGAAGTTGGCGCGTTTATTTTTAACATATTAGATTCTATCCCTTTTAGAAATAAAATCGATTGAATACTTAGATAATGTAACCGATGTAATGTTGTACTATTCTTTTAATAAAACATCTTTCCCAATTGCTTATATACATAAGTGATGTTGGAGAAAGAAATTTGCTTCTTATTCTGTTTTTCCAAAATTTTCCTGTGTTTTTCTCCAAAACTTCAATATCTTTCCTCACTTGATTTAGATCGAATTCAAGTGAACAATTTTGAAGAACAGAATGAGAAGCAAATTTTATATTTCTTAAGCAATTGAAAAAAATATTTTAATTAATGACTATTTAATCATTTTATTACTCTATTCCAGCAAGGATAAAATATTAAAGACAAATAATATCAAGACAGATAAGGCCAATTTCTTAATAAAACAAATGGTATATTTTCTAGATGTTCACATTTTTGTCCGTTCCCTGTATTCTCAAGATTATTGGTAGAATTCATTGGATTTATACTTGAAATTTTTTTTACATGATAACGGTAAGATAAAAGTAAGATATCATAATCTTTTTTACGTACACATTTTTACGATATTCAATGTGTGAGATATTACAAAGTTGCACAAGAACTTGTTCTCTTATCTGTTTATATACAATATTGCAGCAAAGGATATAATTTCGTTTTTTCCTAAAAAGTTGCTTAAATTTTTTACTAAAAAAAAAAAAACGAGGTGACTTAGTCGGAAGGACTATCCTACATAAGCAATTTATTTATATAAACTTTTTTTTCGCACCGGCCCGATATGAAAATGCAATGGAAAACATTCGATATCGATTTCGAAGCAACTCTATACACTTGGCTTATTTACGTTTCGTTTTCACGTTGCGCCCCGTTCGTGGGACGGGAACTTATTTTGGAAACTCGCTCGGCCCCGTATCGCGCGCTTCTTTCGCAGCTAGCCGATTTCAGCTTCGACCCGATGCTGAAATATATGCACGCATGTAAACGTTGTATCTCTCTCCTCTCTCTTTCTCGTTCTCACTCCGGTGCGAGATTGTCCCTCGTGCGTCATCACGCGCCGCGATGATCGTTGCGTCGCAGGAGAAAGAAAGATAGGGCGAGAATGCGTGTCCATGTGAGCCAATCGCCGTCTGGGTCCATGGATGCCACTTAGTGTTAGTTGGCCAGATTCGTAGGTAGGTTGTCTGGCCGATGGCCTTTCGACCCGAGTGCAGTTTTCTCGCAGACCTCCTTCTATATAGCAGCGTGCCTCGGTACCACGACCCGATATAGGCTGCAGTGAGAGTGCAGGCGTACCTTATTATAATAATCTTACCGGTAATCTGTTATCGCCAGCGTATTATCCCCGACTTGCCGGCAGAAACTGAATCTTATGGCGAGTGAATGCTATTAAACTAACGTAAGTATCGCTGTTTGGTCCATAAAATTAACTTCGAAAGAGGATGTAGGATCTCGATTGCTCCGAAGTTCTTTTTCTTATTTCGCTTCCTTTATATTATTAATTATTGACCTCTGGAAAACGTTGCTATGTTCAAAATGTGTTATCTAGTTGTTTTCAAGAACTTTTTTCTTTTTTTTTTTTTTAACTAAGAACATACTTTTTAGAAATATAAAAAAATATATAAGAATCATTGGAGAATTTGTTTATATTTAGTAATGAAAATTACCTCAAAAATCGTAATTCAACGGGTGCCTAGAGTATGTATATCAATTCTAACGTAATAATTATAAAATATATAACTTCGATGGAAGTCCGGAAATCGAATTCGTGCATCCTTTTAAATTCAAGTTAATCCTGGATTTACATTCATTACGATTATACGTTATATTTTGATGCAACTCCGTGCGGTGAGCCGTGACGTAGACATGAGATTACGTAAGCTGTCGCGCATATGCAAAATTCGCATATTCGTTCTGAGAAGGGTTGAAATCGCGACGTGGCCGCATCCCGAACTGTCTAGCGGCTGTCCCGTGTTTTTGCCCTCTTCCTCGCGTGATTTTCGGTCGTCGCGACGCTTTTCCAGATGGACGGACGGCGCTACGGGACGCGCGATGCGTCTACCGAGCACAGGCGCGACAAAAGTTATCGACACTTGGGCGTGTTTTGAAGCGCGAAAAGCGGTTACGAGCCCACATAAAAAAACGCGCGCGGTTGGAGTGCTTTTCTCTAGCGGTGGCGATGCACTTTGCTCCTCTTCTCCCCCCTCCTCCCCCCGCGCTTTACGGGCTGCATTACCGTTCGACTCGTCACCATGATCTGTTCAACGTTTCTTTTTACGATTGTCATAATAGTTTCTACCCTTCTCGTCTCCTCCGCCCACCATTTTGCCCTTTTTTTTTATTCATGTCGACTTCCTTTACGATGGCGGTGCATCCGATCGACGGTCGAAGTCCCTTTCTTCGGATCGTATGATCCGAATCGCTCGCGCATCCGCGATATGCGAGCTTTATCGTCTCGCAGTAAAATTGTATGTGTGTTATTTTACTATTATTTTATTGCACGGTACGCATTCTGCGCCTGTATTTTCATTATTCTTGCTTTTAACATTTTTACTATGTTTAACAACAACAACAACAACAACAGCAATAATGTAATTATGGGTAGAATAACAATGTTAATAATAATAATTATATAATTACAGAATGTACCAAATGATTATCTCGGTATAATCACAAATTATTTCTTTACATGTAATATGTTTGCTCTTACAAGGTATTATATAATAACGCTGTTATCTACACAATCCGATATATTTTTGTCTCGAATTCGATAATTAGCAGATGTGCGTTCTTATTATACGCTCCCGCCGTTCGAACTGGCGATATTTTAATTTTACTCATTACAATCATCGTTACATTAATTCTTTCGTCCAACCGGGGATGCGCTTTCTTTGTTGTTGCCTATTTATTTCGCGTTCTCCTCTCCTCCCGACGCGGAACCGTCCCGCCCGGACCATTTTTTTCGCGGCCGCACTCTCCGGAATCAAATGTTACAGTTGGCAGTTAATTCGGCGGGAGATAATTTTTATCGGCGCAGCCGCACGCCCCGATATGCAACGGAATGCCGCGTCGCGCGCTTCTGCACTCGTAACGGAGACAAAACGCGCAGTTTTAGCGCCAATGGGCGATCAGGGACGCCATTTGTCGCCGTGCGCAAGAATGGTTCGGGCAGCTGCTGAAAAACGACAGTAATCTCGCCAAAAAATATACATTCATTCCGCGCGCATTATCCGTACCCTCCGTCTCACCCCCCGCGCGCGCCACTTCCTTCTTCCTTCCCCTTCGCCCTCCCTCTCTCTTTTTTTTTTTGCTCTCGGCGCACTAAATCCGTCGGACAAAAACGCGAATTTCAACATCGGACCGCATGCGCGGCTCTGTGTGTGTTTGTGTGTCCCATACCATCGCGCTTGTATTTTTTAGACATTCGTTTCCCTTAGACTTAACCGCGTAGTTTCGCGTGGCAGGTGAATTACGAGAGGGATTTGGCAGAGTGCGCTCAAGTTGAATGCAAGAAGCTGCAACATTGAGGGATGTAATTAGCATTTGCTTACGTCTTAATCTTGCACGGCAGCAGCAGCAGCAGCAGCAGCAGCAGCAGCAGGTGCAGTATCCACTTGGAAGGTAACATTCCTCCCGTTCGATAAGTTTCGGAATAGTTTATCGTCTCTCAGCTTATTTCATTCTAGGACAGTTTCATCGTCGTCGATGTTTCGATGTTAATAACGGGGAAAAACGATTGAATCGTGAAACAAGCTCAACGCAAATCGATGAGTCGAATAAACGACACCGCGCGCTCGCCCCGTTATTTCGTATACGATGAAAGGAATTAACGAGAGGAGTTGATAAAATGCCGGTTTTTCTCTCAATGAGTCCGTAGTAAATTATCGATGGCCATTGTTCCCGATCGTCGCGTACCTCGCGAACCGATGCAGAATAAAAATTTACATGTGCATTATTTCGATTCTTTATTTATGCCCGATCTTTTATTCGTACCACGGACGGGAAAGTGCTTCGGTGACAAAGCATAGAGGCGGCGAGCAGAAAGAAAAAGAGTGAGTGAGGGAGCGGGTGGGTGACGGAGAAAAAAGATTGGAAAAGAGGAGAAATAAATAAACTCGTTGAGCGGCTTTATGCATATATACCGGTGCCTGGGAAGGCGACAAAAACTGCCCGAGCGTTGGTGCTGCAGGTGCGCGCGACGTGGGTAATCGAAACGTTAATGGACGCCAGGGAAAACTGTGTGCGAGCCTGGAAAAGTGCCGATACCTCATAGGTGAGAATATTATTATTGTACGGGCGGGGCAGGGAGGAGATGAGGCGGGGAAGGAAACGAGCGTGATGTAACGCGCCCGATTGTCGATACCGCGATACCTGCATTTCAATCGGCGAGCCACGGTTTCTACGCCTCCGTATCTCGATTCTGTTGCCGCGTCACGCGCCCGCTTCCCATTATGCACGGCTACGGGTAAAAAGCATTAAATATCCTTCCGACATTCTCGGAAGGAACGAACGAAGAAAAATGGCGGCGTCGCTCGAGCGTGTCGAGACCCCGCTACACTTAGCACAGTTACTCGATATTTAGCGCTAATAAGTTTTGCCAAATTTATCCTCCCTTCCCCTCCCTCTCCCGAGAAGTGCACGTAGATAAAAGCCCCGCACTTCAGTTAATTTCAAACGAACTTTATCTTAACGGCGGAGTTCAGTTTAGTTTAAGGCTTGACTGTCAAAGTATTTAATGCTGGAAATTAAGAACTTGTGAGAGAGAGAGAGAGAGAGAGAGAGAGAGAGAGAGAGAGAGAAGCGATGGCCCCGTACAAAGTTTTCGTAAGAGAGGGAGCCTCGAATTTGACGCGGGATCCGTGACTGGAAAGACATCCAGTGAGAGAGAAATTGGAACAGTATCTGTATATCGGTATCTCGTGTATATACAATGCGTATTTCAACTGCCAGTTTATCGTTTCGCCGCAAGGAACAAGAAAGATCATCACGATTTGAAACTGAGTTTGGCGTTCCAATTCCTTTCACAAATACAATAAAAATTTAGACAATCGGGACTGAGAAGCGATCTTCTCTTGAACACGAAATAATAATCGAATTTTACTTTTCCTCGGGCGCACTTGGCAATCATACCACGAGAAATGAGACCGCAACGCGTGCTCTATATCTAAAATCAACAACGAAATGAAACAAAAATACTAATGCCACTCGAGAAGGAGAGAATTCGAACGGTTCGATTAAATATACAGAATATTGTGGAAAATCTATACAGCGAGGGCTATCGAATTTTGACAGGGAAAATGTTTTTTACGCCATTAATCCAAATTCAACTACTTTGAAATTATTGATAATGAAAATAACGTTAATTAAGCTTCAGGTTAATTTTGATTTATCTTTCACTTTAGCTTCAAGCGCACTCTGCCGCGCAATAGAAATTTAATTTGCGATGTAGCTGGCAAAATATTAAAATATTGAAGATTCAAAAGGGATTTTCGTTGGAAAAAGTCGTCCCTCGAGGAGTTCGAGGCTTTGACGTATCATTGCGTACATCCGAGGACACCGCGAACAATTATTCACGCGCGCTTTTATCCTTGATGTAAATCGACCTTTGTCGATCGCGATTGCGAAGAACGACGACGATGTGGAGACAATAGAAACGTTAAGAACTCTCAGGGCGGACGAACGGACAGACCGTAATCATTGGATAACGAAGATAACAAGGACTTCCTGCATACTTACGAATTGTTGCGCCGCCCGTATATTTTTCCTCTCTCTCTCTCTCTCTCTCTTTCTCTCTTCCTCACTTCCTTTCTCTGCCATGCAGGGTGTCTAGAAAGCTCGACTGATAATATCGACTGATTGAAGTAACTACGGCATCTGTTATTCTATCAAATTGGAGGGAAGCACTGTATGCTCGTTTGCGCTTTATTCTTTATAGCTGTTGGATGCCGTGGATGTTGGGTCAATTTTAATAATCTTTGATTTGTAGCAGATAATAGCAATCTAATGACGTATTTAATACAATTCTATCAAAATTTCACACAAATTATTAAAGAGAGAGAGAGGGCATTGTGTGTTTATCTGGGAATTAAAATTTTTTTTCTTTTGTATTAGAGATATGTCAGCACTTGTGAAAATTAAGTTAATTTAATGATTTATCAACGATAACATAACGATCTGACATTGCAACAAGAGACGTTCGCGGATTACGGTATCCGTGTTAAGGCGATAATGCGAAATCCACGCGAGCTCTCGCATCAAAACTGATAGCGTTACGTTTTTCTTTTTCTTTTTTTACCACAGGCATAGGGCAAATTTCTGTTCGACGTTACGCCGACTTTAAGCTAAAGTAACAGCGCCAACTCGCTGCGCATCTACTAATCCGATTATATCGGCCGTTTTAAAGTTTTCTGCCGAGTTCTCGAGAGCTCGCGCGGCCACCGGGAGAAAGAGAAGAGAATGGGCTGCTTTCCACGGTTACCCTCGTGTTTTTCTCATGAACATAGTTCTGCTTCTGCCGTACGCCGGAATTATGCAGTAGCCTCCGCGCGCCTGGCAGGATCCTTCCAGGAGCTCTCTTTATCTCTCTCTCTCTCTTTCTCTCTTGGGGAGCTTTCTTTTCCTCTCTATATGTATTTACGTATATACATCGCAGATTAGCTCGCGCGCGAATGTTTGTTCGCAACGTTTCTCCCTCGCGCGTTTTGTCTCTCGTATCTTCAAAAATCCCTCCGATTTTTCTATCTTCCGAGAGCAGCCATCTTCAACCCTTATCTCCGTCCATTAACCGGTTGTCGTCGCGCTTTCCGCGTCCAGGGAAACGACGCGCGCGCGCGCGCGCGCGACGCACCTTTTCGCGAGATTTTCCTCTCCCGCCTCGCCTCGCGTCGCCGCCACCCTCTCCCTCGTCACCCTCGAAATCCGCCGCCAAGTCGCCACGGTAGTAAACCAGCGCGCGCCACCACTTTTCGAGAGAGTGGTCTATTTCCCCGAACTTCGAAGTGTCTCGCTCTACTACGAGCGCCGGAGTCGTGGCCGCACGAGAGAGTAACTCCGCGAACAAGTTTGATAGGTGGTTCCCCTACACGGTATCGGGATTATCCGAAGGGGCCGCGTGTGCAGGTTTCGTGCTTACAACGATCGCGGAAATCGAGCGTTAATTTTGTTCGCAAACTGCTTCGTCTAGCGATTGCAGGCGAAAATACTTCATCACACTACGGCCGCTACAGAGCCGTTATTAGCATATCCGCTATCACAGTTTTATTACAGTTTGTACTAAACATTATCTGGAGTCGTAAAACTACTCAATTAATTGATTAATTATGATTAGAAACGAAATAAAGATTTTATCATACAAAGAGAAACGAGACGGGGGGAAAAAGAGATGTGCCTACGATTTTGATCGTCGAGTTACATCGTTGTTGTTTCCCTTTTTTTTTTACAATTTATAATATTTTTAGCCTGCGAAATATATCCCTCGCGGAAATTGCGTTTATTCGCGCATTCGTTGATCGTCGAAAGTTGGCCCGGCAAAGCCGATTTTTCGTTTCGCCGAGGATGAAAGACAGACCATGGACGGGAACGAGGGATTTTCGCGTCAGACGCCGGATATTAGCCCCGTCGTAAGCGATGCGATGCGACGCCCTGAAAGGCCGCCCCGTAGGAGGGCGTCGAAAAAAATGCTCCGACGCAAATAGCGTTGAAACTTCAAACGAATTATGGGCCGCCTCCCCTCGCTCTTTGTCAACGCGCGACTGAAAACCGAATCAGAGAGACTCCCCTCCTCGATATCACATAGATGCACTGCTCTAAAAAGGTGAAACAAGAGTGAGGGCTGAAAAGCGGATGGAGGGAAAATCTCGAAAAGATCCCATATCCATTTCCGCAAGCAGTTTCATGTAAAGGATAAATTTACTCTACTATTTCGGGCATATATTATTAAGTATTGAATTTACGATTCTCTCCGATGTGCCATATTAAATATTCATTATTCATACGTAGATATTTTTTTAAATAAAATTATTTGACAGTTCTTTCATTTGTGTTGGTGAAGATAATACGGTAGAACGTCGATTATTAATAGACGTTGTGATCAATATCTAAACAAATAGAGAGTTTTGAGAATGGAATTCTGGAAAAACGTTTAAAAGAGGATTTGCCGCAATTTTGCGAGAAGACGATAAGAGAGAAAGAGGGTCCGATAACGCGCGCGAACGACTGAATGAAACTTCATACTTCAATACGCGAAATCGATCAAGCTCGATGAGCCAGCTGAGCTAGCTTTTTGCTTGAATGAGGCTCGCCGTCTATCTCTTTGCGAGATAACAGCTGATCCGGAACACTGAATTTGCCATCAATTAAAGGCACGACGTATCTTCCATTCGTTATTGTTGAACGTGCTCTTGAACAAGTATTACCATCGTGAGAACTTGACCTTTCTCGCGAGGTGCATAACTCAGGTTTGAAATTGTCGCATTGATTTTACGTGTATTTATATCGGAGCGAAGATAAAAATTATTGTAGATAATTTTCATTGGAAAAACCGATTACTATATATATTGAAGCATTCATTACGTGTCGTTAATGAATTTTATTTATTATTTAAACGCAAAAGGATGTGAAAATGAGAAAAGACTTATTTATTTTATAAAATATTTATCTATATATATAAATGATGTATATATAAATGATATATATATATGATAAATTTAAAGGTTTTTAATTTTTTTAAGAGCATTGTTAGAGAAGTCATTATTTATTGCAAGTTTTTGATTAAACACATTTATGTATATTATGTATTTTATGTATATTAAAATATTAAATTAAATTTACAATAAGACAAAATCCGATTAAATGCGGAAGCGGAATTTTATTGTCTATCTGTGTTTAATTTAATTTTTTTCGTTCAAACTTTTGAATTCAATTAATTTTTTTAATTCAAAGTTTAATTTTTAGTTTCAGATTATTTTCTTTGATTATCTGTATTTTTAGTTATATTTAATATTTATTTTTTAATAGGCATTGTTTTTTAAATTATTCTTTGATATTTAATACATTTGAAAAGATTTTCGATTACACTATCGGATGTCTTGTGTGCAGGTTTTGTGTTCTCTGTTTCGTCTGTTTCCTCATTATATTTCAAGGACGATTTGTTCCCGCAATAATTCGTGGTGATAAAATGCTATCGGAAAATACTGAAAACAATACCGAGACAAATTAAACAGTAACACCTTGAAACGACAGATTCGATGTAATTCCGCGCATAAACATCAGCCATCCAATTACTCGAAAATACAATTTCCGGAATAGTGAAGACTGCAGCATTCCCCTCTTCTTGCTTTATCGTACTCCTTTTCGCAAATTTCGTGCCTTTGAGCTGTAGAACCATTAATGTGATTGAATATAAATACTTTTGTGTTTTCAGGGCAATAATAAACACGTTTCATTATCTCGCATCAGATTGTCAACATTTATAGCTTGCAATTCGCGAATTATTTTAAGGTAACTAATTACTCCTAAAAAATGAAAAATAAAACAAAAGTTTTAATATACCTCGAAAAATACGTTTATTGAAACAATTTCTCTAGAGAGATTTAGTTGTATATAATTAAAAAAAATATTTTTTTTTATTAAACGTTGAAATTTGTTTACAACATCAATCTTTTTCAAAAAATTCTCTCGAAATATACGCGGCGCCTTTTTACTGTATTGCGACGACGATCTTTAATCGGGGAAATAACAAGATTTCAAATAGTTGCTCGTAAATGTTTTTGATAAATGTGTTTTCGTTCCGATTCCTTCGTTCAGTAGGAGAATGGGGGATATGTTCGATGAACAACTGGGGGGGTCTTCGCTCTTCCGGGTACGCAGGCGACACTTGTGTTGGCCTTTCAATCAACGTAATTGCCGTTCGATCAAGTTCGAACCTGTGCCAATCCTGTCCAACGACAATGCCCTCTGTGCACTCGTGTTCCACGAGATTGAAAAGTTCCTGAGCTTATGCGCTGTAATACCTAGCTCGATCATGGAGTATTCGTACAGAAAGGACGGGCGCATTCGATATTCGTACCTTAAAATTAATTGACCCGACGTTCTCCCTACGCGAAAATTATTCTTCGATAAATACCTTGTCATCTAATTGTTACAGAATATTTCTGTCGTTTAAAGCCGATTAGTGGAAATTATATATTTCCACTATAAATTGTGTAATTTTACAAACATTATTTATATAATTTTACATAATTTTTTACAATGTAAATTCTGACGATTAAAAACAAAACCACTTGCTTTATTTTCTAAGGGAATTGACTTTAAATTATTTTTTATGCTCTTAATACTTAATCTAATTTTGCACGAGATATTTAAGACTAATAAATTAATCGTGCAGTTTCCTCTACCGTCTGTTAATAATATATGATTGCACAATACAATATGCGTCGTGTACGTGCAATTTTTACTAATGAAACACACATTCAGTTGTTGTGCATAAATTAATAGAGATGTGTTAATTATAGCTTGATCGTACTGATTAGTTCTCTGGTGCATTAAACATGCAGCTGCTTCCGTCAGTTGATAGTTCTAGCATCATGTTACCTCATTGCCAGTATCGTTAATTCGAGTTTAATAACATAAATGGCTAGAAAGTTATCTGCATAATTAATCATTTTTAACCGCGTTAATCAATATTCTTTTTTAATATTACGTGAATGTTTTTCGATGAAGTTAATTTGCCGTTCGAAATTTTTAATTGTTGCAAGTTGACAACGAACAAAATTTTTTATTATTAATTCTAAAAAAGCATTATATACATTTTGTTATAGACTGAATCGTATATTTATTAATAAATACACGCGACAAAAAACTTGCGGGAATTTTTCTGAACGGGAAAGTCCTAAATATCACGGAAAAGTCCTAAATTTAAAATCTAATTTTCAATATGAAACACACTAGACCATTTTAGCCGTGCAATAATAAGAGAATTGTAATATATATATCGCAGAAAGAGAGAAAGAATTACAGCTGAGAGAAAATGGACGTTACGATGAGAGGAGCGAAGTGCGAAGGAAGACTCCACGTTATTTGGAACCCCTTGACCGAGCGTCAGTAGTCTTCGCGGTGACCCCTCTGATCCCCCGTTCTTTCTTCTTCGAGTCGAAACACCCTACGGGCGTGGAAAGTTCTCTCGGAGTGCGTGTTCTCCATCTCCTCGCTTTTCACCTCCCGCGTCTCGCGGTCGGTCGTATGTGCAGAGGCACGTATGCCTGTCTGTGTGTGTGTGTGTGTGTGTGTATATGGTGTATACGCTTAAGTGTGCGCGCCTCGGATGTATGGGTGAACGTACGCCGGCACAAGCGTGGATTATATCGGCACATGCGCCCCTCGCGCGACAGTCGCGTCGGTGGAAAAGCGGATATAGCCGGCGGCGTGTCAAAACCATTCCGCCGCCCGTGCCGCGGAGTTTAGTACGGCATGGATCTCGGTTGCGGTCGGTTGGACGATCCGTGTGCACTTGCGCGCGGTTGACAGAGCACAGCACAAACGCGCGGCGTGGGGTTACGCGAGTCGCGAGGCGGGCGTGTTGCGGTCTCGTCGTTGAAATTCATCCGGCCAGCCGGCGGGGTGACGACAGTTTTTGAGCGGAAATTCGCCCGGTCTCGCGTAGTCCAGTATTCAGTGTTACGCGCGCGGATGCCGTAAGACAGCGGGCGAGCCCGTAGTCGAGTTAAGGAGCAAATATTGTATCATTCGAACCTTCAGTCCCTGAGGTCCTTGCAAGTGCATACATCCTGGTTCTCTTTAACGTAACGCAATTGTCTCCTCGTTTTTGCGCCGAGAGAAAATTCGTATTGGAATTATTTCTTTAAATTTTCTCCTTTCCCCAGAGTTGCAAACAATGCAGCTCGACGAACTGTCATCCTCGAGAACGGTGTAGTGTGAAAATGAGATACCAGGCTGTGGATTTTGCATCTTTTAATGGTAGTCCTACGTGTCTCAATCGGTGTGTATGTTTTATCGATATTTTCGCGAAAACGCAGTGATCTATCCGAGACACACGCACACACACACACACACATACACACACAGAGTGCGCCCGTGATGTATACGCCTCTCAGAAATGTATTTGGCGAGGGTGACTTGGTTTCCCGTTAAGCACGACGTTGCGTCTGAGCCAGTGAAAAAGTTCCCCCGTATATTACTCCGTTCGTGCGCCGGGCGAATAGAGCCGGCAACGTGTCCAAACTATTTCGCCCGGGTGGTGAATTCAGCACGCCGTGATTTCTTTCCGCGGCCGGACGTCTGCCGTCACACGTCTGTTGAAACAAGCGCTTCGGGCAGGGATCGACTTTGCATAATCGCTATCAAGGTACGAATCCGCTTTCCATTATCTTGTCATGCAGCCACGATGAGATTATCAAATTCGATCGATGAGAGCGAATTGCAGGATTATAAGATCAGAAAGGAAAATTAATAAATGCGTTGCAATGTTGTTGTCACAAGGCAAAATGAACTTCGTCGTTTCATCATCGCGAAGCTTATACCGCTGTATCGTCGCTTTTTTTTATTTAACGGAGGAAGTCTTTTTCGTTAATATTTGTGTTTGTAATTAGCACACGTTTATTTTTGTAATGTACGAGTAATTATAAATGCATGCCGCTCTGGTTATATGTCTGATAAAAAGGGAGGAACGTTCTACGGGGTAACGTGCACGCTTGTGGTAGTAACTTCATCTCGTCAAAAATTGATATACAGTTCTTTGAGGGGCGGACCGGTTTTTTTTTTTTTGCGCGCGAGTCACTCGCAGACGGGAATTAAAATGGATATATTTACATGAATCAACATTGAGAAAAAGCTGTGTATAACAACGAGCCGAGGTATCTATGTGGCGCTGGTTTTGCGCGACTTTTATTTGCATGCCGGCGCACAGTTTTAGCAACGCGGCTTTTAAACACGGTCTTTTGTTTTAACGTATATTTTTCGAATTTATTTTGCACGCTGCGCAAAGTAAGAGTTCTTTGCAAGAGGCACAAACAGTCGAATCGCATATTACGAAACGCGAACAATAGTTTGAATTTCTGCCGCAGCGATGTTTTGCACCCTGTTCGGATTACCGTCAATTTACAACGAATGTTCCCCGCTGATTGCCGGGCCGTACGAGCAACCGCACGGCGAATTCGTACGCAAAGTACGATAATTTTATTTAAATTGCACCGCACATTTAATGCTAATCATTTGATTTTAATTACGTATTTATGTCGAGTGCGCACGCATACGTTCAGTAAACATTCAAAATCGACAGCGGATATTTGGAGACTTCGCGCGCAATGTGAATTAATAATCACGAAATTGAACGCAGCGTACTGTTCGAATATTCGTGTTAAAATTTCAAAAATCACGTTTTCACAAGTACTGAAACAAAAGTACCAAGAGTGCCATCAAGAGTGTTTCAGCCTCGAAATTTCCATCTAATCCTTCGGAACCGGTGTTAAACTGTAGATTAATATAAAAACTCGCATATCTGTGTACAATCTATGTGCGCACTACAGATACATGTAGAGAGAAGGCCCAGGTTTGACTTGGACCATAGTATTGATGATGATGATGAATTAATAAGATCTATCTGACATAATTACTAAAAAAAATGTGCCCTTTAAAGGGTTAATTCGTTGATTTATTCAAATTTTATTTTCTCATTCTTCTATCGATCATATAAGATTATCGTATTATGTTATATAATTTTTATATGTTTTATAAAGTCAATCTACGAGTCGTCATACGAGTTAACAAACTTACAGATTTCTTTTTAAATACTAACGCAGATTATTCAAATAATTTAAAGTTCTTTGTAAAGTTCAAGTGAATATTAATAATCCTACATCTAATATATATTTTATCGCGTATCATCTAAACTTGCAATTGCACAAATATTACATATATAAATAAACGTTATATTCCACAAATAATTTTTTTAGGTATCTTTTTCTCAACGCACGTTATAAATAAAAGTGCTCAACTTCGACCAGAAATCGAGAATAAATTATCGAATGCACGTGTGTCTGCGGGATAGAATAGAAAAAGAGTTAATTATTATCGTGGATAACAGCACGGGTGTCTGTGTGAGCGCACAACGGAGCTCGGAATGAAATATCAAAGAGACACGTTCGCTCCGAACATATTAGAGGATCAACGGAGAACGAGTTAATACCTTATAGATAATCATAATGTACCGTCGACGGCGTGACATTTTTCTTGGCGCGCGCTCGTAACTCGAGTCACGTAACACGCGCGAGAGGCGAGATAACAAACGGCGGAGGCGTAACGCGGCGGAGCGTTGAATAATTCTCACGTTTTAAAGGACGGCCAATTTAAAGCGCGTCCGAACATGCGAAATGCGGCACGCGAAAGCAAACTCGAGAATAAGATCGAGAAGAAGCGAAGCGGAAGAAAGAGATCGTTTCTTTTGTTGCGCCGAGTTCCGAGGGTGTTCGCACTTATGCTCGAAAAATCGGCTTTACACCGCTCGCGATCGCCGCGAGCGTTCGCTAAAGTTTCCCCTCCCACGATGGGTCCGCATAAAAAGCACCCTCTTTCTTCGCTCGACGATTTTCACGACGATCTTACTTCTCTCCCCTTTCTCTCGTATCTTCCTCGTCGCGGGAGGAAGCTCGCGAAACTCTTTGCGACAGGCACGTTTGACCGACGACTTTTGCAACTGTCGCGTATCATTTCACGTAGACGGGCTTTAATTTAAAGCTGTCTCAGTTCGTCTTCACGGTCGTCTCGAAAGGACCTAATCGAGTGTCACGATAACGTTTCCTAGCGTCGACGATGATTAACTTGAACACGCGATAGTGAACTTTTATTGCCATTCGATTATTTCACTGGCTAAGCGTGACAGTTGTAAAACTCCTTAGTTTTTAGCCTAAACATACTTTTTTCTCCTCGAGCTAAAATTCCCCAAGCAGATCTTCAAAAGTCAATTAATTTATGATATATGATTGTGAAATAATTTTCAAAATTCTGATTTCCATATCAAGTTATCATGTTTTAAATATATAATTTCTTCTTCGATTTTTGCTAATAGTTCTTAAAAAAGAATCAGTTTTTAAAAGCGGTAATTAAACAAAATGTAAAAAATTATGTAGATTTATAGATTAGTTAGTTGCTGAATCACGATTATTCGCATAATCGATGTTAATTTACCAGACCGCCAGGTTATAGAAAAATCGTTGCTATCGCAACGTTTGCACAAACATTTTAACAGTTTTATTTTATTTTAACAAAATTGAGATTTTTTTATTTGCTTGCACATGAAGTTCGGGTTTACATTCATATTTCTCTTTTAACGTCGTGTCTTTGCGCTTGCAACTCGTACCTCCGGTCATGAATGAAAATTCGCATATCGACACCGTTACACCGCAGCCGTTCGTCGCCAGACGTTCTTGTTTGCCGCGACGGAATACCCCAGAAACCAATAGTACCGTCTCATTGTCAGTTTGGTCGGGTCGATAGCCGTTGGTTGGTAGCGGCGTGAATTTTCGAGCCGGCCGTATACGCGAGCTTAGTAATCAACTTAGAACGAACGTAGGATAGGCGATTTTCGTTCCGGAACCTCTCTCTACCTTCTAGAAATACTTAAATTAGAGTTTGGCCGATAGCCCGTGCCAAGTCGATAAAACGTCAACCTTAATTAACTCGATAGGGCTCGCGCCAAAAATATCCGCGCGGCCCGTTCGCGCGGAATTATTAAGATACTCAGAAATATTTTATAACGCACGACGAAAAGTACAACTGACGGGCACTGGCGGAGTGGGCGGCACTCGTATATCACGAAGAAAAATATACGTTTCGCGGCAATGTATTACAAAAACCAATCGCAATAAGAAATACAGCTCCGCGCGCGGCCGCGAACATTGGCTGAATCTTGATTCGGGTATATATATACATTTTTTTTACACTTTCCTCAATGCGCCATTCGATCGTGAGCACATCGAACGAGACTCGATAACGCATCCCCGACACGTTTCATCGTCCTCGTTGTGGACGGACAAAGGGATTACGTTCGGGGTGTTGGTTGAATGACTGGAGGACCGGTACCTGACGAGCATCCGGTCGTCCCCGTGTTCTTCTCGTTTGTCTCCGCAATCTCCTTGTGTTTTTATTAGGGTTCTCGGGGAGAAAATTGAAGCTCGACGTTTCGGAGCTTCTGGATCTTCATCACAAATAGGAGGGATGATGAGCGAGGGGAGACACTCGGTATGAGCTCGCGGCGCGCTGTAAACTCCGTATTCGAAAGTTGATAGCTCTCTACTTGCGGCACGTATATTAATTATTACTTCGATGGTATCGAGATTGCGGCGGGAGGATATTGAATTTATGGTATTCATATCGAGTAATTGGATTTATAGTAATATGGATTGTTCCCAACAATGATGTGCGCACGAACGTAAATCGCTTCCCATCGATTCCATCGCTTTGTGGCTCTGCAAACATTTAGAACGTTTATTAATTTGGCGGATAGTACACATATCGTACACTACATGCAGTATTTGTTTTAGAATCTTGTTGGTCACGAGAACAACTAATTAATTTTAATTTATTGATCTACGAACGAATATCCTGCTTTAATTGTTATAGACAAATATAATGTGACATTCTGTTTTTGACGTAGACGCGGAATAATAATATAGAATATAGATATGATATTTTTCTTGTCAGAGTAAACAGACATGCAAACGTGTTTTTAAAAAATTACCTGCTTTGATGATCTTGCTTGTAGCTTTAAAAGAAGAGACTATTTAAACAGTGTTACTCGATCGCGATATTATAACAAAGTTAAAATTGTTAATCTTTAAATGACAATAACAATTGCACCTTAATTGCAATTGTGTGCATAACAAAATTGAAAATAACGATTTACAATATGAATTGCCAATTCACCGACTTTACTCCGTTATTCCGACAGTCGGCTTAATTAACTGTAGATTTACCCTCGGATTTTCCATCGCTTTTCCACGACTGTCCATTTTCCTACGAGCCGTTTCGTTACCTCCCTCATATATACGCGCTTCGATAATGTTGACGCGGCTAGCTGGTTTAATCTCTCCATGAACTTTCGGACGAGTAGTTTCTATCTAGCGCGTTGCGCTCGAACGAAATCGCGCTGTGTGCTGCGGTGCGCTCTCCTCTCCTCCTCTCTTTCGTGCGTGCACATCGTCTGTCGCGTACGCGTCGAGTTAATACCGAATTAAACTCTAATCTCGCTTCCCTTTTAGCTAAACTCTACACCCTATTCGCTTTCTCTCTCTCTCTCTCTCTTCACGCTCCATCTATCAATCTCTTTTTCCTTCTCGTCTCTTGCCACGGCCTCTATCCGCGTGTCAGCATTGAGCGAAACTATACGAGAGGCGCGATCGATTATCGCGTGAGAAGCGACCTTAGATATCGCGACGGAGGCTATAGCGAACCGACCCGTTAACGAAAAATTTCCGACGAACTGCACACCGCTTCTTTGATTTTCACGAGGCTTTTTTTTTTTAATCGTACGTACGAAGACCGAATTAAATCGCAGCGCGAAAATACAGCAGCAGCTCGTTCTCTCTCCCGTTCGCTCGCTGCTCTCTCGATTCCCGATTTTGGGAAATATTCATCGGTATCCGCGGGAGCAATCTCGATTTGCAATTCATCCGAGAAATCCATCGATGTTTATGAAAGCCATCGATTAACTCTATCTCGCGATGAAGAAATATAGGCCGCTCCATTATTTGCGGTATAATCGGAAAAGCGACGATTCCATTCGTGATACAAAAAAAAGCTTTATTCTGCATTTTCAACTTATCTTTCCATATAGAATCGTTTCGTATATATATATTTTCCGCTTTCGATAATCGATGTGTCCTAATTGGTTCGATTTATTGAACATAGATTTACTTCCCGTTAACGCAGATAACAGTCACCGCGATGACATTTGTAAACGTTTACTGTAAACTCGATTCGCGTGCTGTGTGCGAGTTATTTTTTTTTTCCTTCTTACGCGAAACTATAAAACTGCGCAGGAAAGTTCTTTGTCACAAAGATAGATGACCGTTCGTCGCAAATGATAGCAGGAAAGTAGAGTAGAAAATTGTTGGTGAAGAGTTGATCGATCGCGTTTCGACCGACCTTGGTTATTCGCGAGTGAAGATACATATTTCGCATGGAAAAACACAGGTGCGCAGAGATTACTACGATCCTCGTATAAAGCGCGTGTGCAACGAGTCATAATTCTGTATATCGGTCGGCAGAGCACACACGATAACTGGCGGCCGTCGTCGTTACCTTCGCGTGTAACACGTTAATGTCACCGGCAAGATGATGATTCTTCAAATTGGATTCACCTCGGTTTTCATGCGTACCCTTTCATGAACACGGCGACGTACATATAATAAAGTCAATGACAGTTTCTAATTCCCCCCGCGCGTAATAACCTGGATGATTACTAAACGCAAGGTATTATAGCGTTCGCGCTCCTGTTTCGGACAATTGAATGAATTGAAATTAATTAATTCGATGCAAATCTCTCTTGTAGCTCTCCTCTCGGCGAGATTAAAACATCTATATTTTCGATCAGTCAACGGTAAATGCCGCGGTATATATATATATATATATATATATATATATATATATATATATATATATATATATATATGTATGTATGTATGTATATGTGCGTATTATAATTAATTATCATTTATGATCATAGCGTATCCTGCTGTACAAAACGCGATTTCGATTCATCGCGTACACTTCAGCGCGAAACTTGTTCTACGTATTATTGTCATTAGCTTTAATAAATTCACATGTTTGATCGGAATTATCAATAGAAAATTATCACCGGTACTATTAACGTTTTATATACAAGCTAAATAAATTTATTGACAATTAGAAGAATAATTAACACCGGAATAATAATTAATTAATATCAATTTTATACTCGAATGATTTCTAACTTAAAATTGATCCTTTTTTTTTTCAAGGCCACCCTGCTGCCGCGACCTTCCATGAAATCGACGAATGACGGAGCCGAGGCCGAAGACCGAAGAACGTCGATCGTAGCCGCTGACTCGGCACGGCTGTCCGTCTCGCACGATCCGCTCTAGATGAATCACCGTGATCTACCGTGGAGTCTACGAGCAACGCGAACGAGTCGCGCCGAAAGCGAATCATGTACAAAATATTGCGTCGCGGCTCCGGCCGCGTCTTCGTCCTCGGCATCGTGGTGCTGTCGCTCCTGCTGTGCCTGTACTACGTCAGCCAGGTCCAGGCGCCGTCGTCGGGCCATCCCGCCGCGGCCGCCGCCATCCTGAACGAGGAGCTCAGATACGACCGCAGCCTGACCTCCGTCACGCCGGATTACAGCGAGTGGCCAGATGCTCAGGTATCGCTTGCCACCTGTCCCATAATCGTGCCGCGAAACGCCGACATCGACGCCCAGCAGGAGTTCAGCAAGTTCGACTTTCAGGTAGGTGCACTAACAGGTGCTTTTCCATTAGCCCCGGAAAGCCGCCGTGTCCGAGGCAATTTCCATGGTATTTCCACTTCGCCTCATTTTCCCCCTCCTTTTTTTTGCAACGCGCACTACTTGTTCCAAAAGTATTTCCTTTCATCGCGTTGCGCACTTAAGCGTCGATTTCTACGGAGTTCTTTTCATGCTATTTTTAGAAAAGCGCTCGAAACCTCCTCGGCCGGATACACAGAATGGCAAATTGATCGCGGTTTTTTTTACACACTCGCGGCATATGAAAAATAGAAAAAGCCTAGGATATTCCTTGTTAATAAAAAAAAACAAGAAAAAAGATTCAATTTACTTTTATTGAAATGCAAGATTTTTTTACCTCTAAGTCTACACGAGAATAAAAATGTTGTTTAGATGACTGTTACAATGTTGAAATAGAAATATAATATTTCGCTGAAATTATTGCTAAGATTATCAAATTTCTTTAAAAAGGATTAAATTATTTATTAACAAGTTTATCATTGTTTTATATGTAAGTGAGAATATAGTTTCTTACAACAAAGATTATTAAATGAAATACATTAGTTTTGATTTGCTGCTATAATGTTCTTTCTGTGTATTCTTACAGTTTATATAGAAATGCGTGCATTTTCATTTTGTGAAAATTACGTTTATCAACAAATCACAATAGCACTGATAATGAAAGAAGTGAACCTTTTTCATTTTCTTCTTCGAAATTAACAAAAAACAGAATTTAAAAAGCTTTTTGTAATCGTACAACTACGATAAGCTAAGAGCAAAAGTGGATCGAGAATCAAGTCCTGAGATGGCTTCTTTTATCCCCAAGATTATCTTTGGCGTACCCTTGGCACACGGTATTTATGCTCACGAAAGTTTCCGCGGAATATACGAGCGGCTAAATTTCATACCAATACCTCATGGACGCGCTAAGTCCGGTCGTTTTAAAAGTACCGCGTCATTAGCCGCGAAACTTTCTTCGTCCCCCCCGCGAGAGTCTCCGAACTTCACTGATTTAATGGCCGGCCATTGTAAGAGAATTCTTCCACTTACGCGCGATGTAATAAAAAAGTCATTTTCATATCGTATATTTTTCCCTTGAAAATTTCAACGAAACAATAAATCAATTTTCACTATGTAGAAAAAGAAAGAAAAAGCCTGGACTCAGGTCCCTCATAAATTACGTTTTTCCCGAGGTGTTGCTTCGGACATTCCATTCTATGAATTATAAGTTAGCGTATAATTCCAGTGTAAAATATATTCAATATTCTATTAGCCATCACTTTTGCTGAACGTCATGTGCTCTATCGCATTATACCGTCCCTGACGCGCCTGATAAGCGGAAGTGGAGTCTACAATTCAAATCTTCTCGTGTTCGCCTAATTACAAAGCAACCGGCTGCTATTCTCCGGTGCTTAGCTGCTCGCGGTAGTAATTTCCGACATTGTATACTTGCAGCGGTTTATAATCGAAATGCAAAGGAGCATTGATTTCGGTACTTAGCGAGATTTGCTTCGTTAAAAGAATATTATTGAAAATTTCTTTAATATATAATAACCTCTTTAATTAGGCATCTAATATGTGTGTCGAGAATAATTATTCCCAACTTCTCATCTGCGAGAGATACGTTTTTTTTTACGTAATTTAAATTTTGAAAATGCGAAAATAAGCTACGTGGAAACGTTTTAACGTTTTGCACAAAATCAACTCTTTTACTTAAAAGTATTGCAAAATTGCAAAGATTTATTCTATTTGGCTAGAATAAAAAAAACATTCTGAATGTATATATGAAAAATTAAAATTTCATATCTCAAAAGTATGTTAATAAATGTTATCATCTTTTAAACAAGCAAATGAATTAATTATACGCTCTAATTAATTATCTCACATGTGAGACTGAATTAAATTTTATTTTTATAATTTTTACATTTATCTTTTTATAGTTCCTTGCTTTAAATTTCGCTTCCATTCAACCTACAGATTATAAAAAAATGTTCAAGACCACGATCACGTATTAGTTACATGGTACTCGAACGATAGCGTTTATATTTGTTACACAGCTCATACGCGTAGACGACAGAATACAGCATCGAGCTCTCATCCTGTGTTAATGTAATTAACCGGCGGCGGTCCCGCTCGCGCGCGAAAAAATTCGCGCGTTACGTAACGCCGCGTAGTGCGGCGGTCGGAAATAGAATCGTGGGGAAAAAGTGCCGAATTGAAGTATTTCTGATTGTAGTGCGTTCGCTCGCGATTTCGTTCATCGATTATTTTTGATTTTCCATGATCGACAGGACTCCGCGCCGAAATTTCTATCGAAATTCGCACGCGCCGCTGCGTTCGCGTTCGCGAACACGTTGGCGAGAATTCAGCTCGTTTTATGTACCACATACGTACCGTCTCCGTCTCTCTCTCTTTTTGCGCTACGACCCAACTTTTCACAAGCAAACGGTGGATCGTCATTTCCGATAATACAGCTGAATTTTTGCGTAACGCGGTAATAAAGCGTTACATTTAATTTTTACTTGCCATTTGTTATATAATATTCAGGCATTTTTTTACAATCGTGTCGCACGTTTCGCTGCCGACTCGACGTATACCTTTGTTTTTAATTCTCCGTATACAAAATGCATTAAATCTTTCGAGCTTATTCCCGCGACATTCGTGTACCCCTGTGAAAAAAAGTCGAAATTCAAAATTCGTTGTTACCATTTTCTGACTCGTTCTCTCTCCCTCTCCCCCACATATTATTCTCTTCTTTTACATCTCTCCGTAGCCGGAAGCTTCCCAATCCCGATTTCTGAACGCGCGTTTAAAAATTTATCTGAATGCATATTTTTTAGAAGATTTAATTTATAACATTAACCGGGCTCGCGTTGTGCTTTTTCAACCGATTCCTCGTCGAGTGTCGGTTGAAATATATTTCGCGAAGAGCGCACGCAACGCACAATATCAATATTTCATGACCGGACGTGCAACAACGCGGGCGGGAGGTACGAGGGGAAGGGTTTAAAAAACCGCGCGCTGTCAGTCCGGAAAGACTAATCGAACGAATAAATTAATACGTCACGCAATAATCTACTCGAATCGACGACCCCGATACGTCAGCTACACGCGATGAAAGGCAAATCGAGTTACGTCGCAATGAGCAGCGGCGGCGGTGGCTAACTATGTTTCGAATTTCGAGTCGCAAATCGAATTTGGCGTTATCGCGCCCGCGCTGAAAACCATGCTCCATACAATCCCGACGCTTATACGTGCGCACGCCCGCCTAATCTACCGTCTCGTCGCGATGGATTAGGGACGTATAGGCCAATTGCGCTTAATTGGCAGCCAAGGATGCTCGTTAATTTGCCTTAATTCCGTGTCACGGACGTCGCCATTAAGTATGGAATTTCGATAATGCCTGTTGTTCGGCGCTCCTCCAAGAGGGGGAGAAGTTACTTAGAGCAAGAGCGAAAACTTCCTTTGAGACACGTTTCCGCTATGTACTTAACTCTGACGGATGCAAAGTTGTTCATCCGTCCGGGCGTTTATTACGTAAGGAAAATGAAGTTTTCCTTTGCAGTTACGGCTGCACGTTGATCTCACTGTGTAAATAATCTAAACTGTCGAGCGAGAGGGAAATATATGGGAAGTACAGTACCATAAATTTTAATGTAAATGACTATAAATAAATTCTATCTTTTTAACTCGAAATGACTGTCCCCCTTCTCCCCCTTACTCGGTATTACGGGGTTGATATCTTTAGCTGGTACGGATCAATTAATGCGGAAGCGCCATTAGATCATCATAGCTGTATCAATTGATTTCCATCTCGAAAATGGTTCGCTGGCGCCATAATCAGGACGTATAACGTAATCTCGCGCGAGCGATGCAGTTTGCAGTGAGTGAGTTGCATATTGATGATCGTATTGACGGCTGAGCACTCAAAGAGCAAAGGGTTGCATTTATGATTGCCGTTGCGGCAATCGTGTATCGTCCGCATAGTATAGTCGACGGCGCGTGCAGAGAAATTTACACCGATTACGGTGTATTTATTTCGACGCTCGTTATACACCCGAGCGTATCCCGTTTATAATTCATCGCGGATCGCGGGTAACATCAAACACGAGTATCACTTTAGCAGGTTACTAGTGCATTTAGAAAATTGCATCGACGACCGTGCGCGCGCGCGCGCGCGCATGTTTTACTCGTTAATTCGCTGAAACAATCGTTCTGCGTAAGTGACCATTCGTTTATGGGAATAGCACCATTGGCAACATATCTCGTGTTCCGTCGGCAATTTATTTCGCGTTTTGTTCGCTTTAAACGGAGATTGCGAGTGACTTTCATCATGAAGGAGGGGGGAGGGGACTTTACCGAGAAAAGTAAATGCATGTTTCTGTTAAATTTATGATGAAAGTTTCGAATCGCGCGGAAATAAATCACCGCGAAATATTAATTAAATGAAATCCCGGACTGAGTGCGAGCTCGGATAAGTGGTTGCTCTTTTTTGTTTTCCAAAAACAATTAGATTTTTCATCAGTATACGATAATACAAAAGTTTGTTTTTCAGACAAGAAAATTTTCGAAGTGCAAGAAAAACAGCCTCCGGCGGTCGGGAAGCTAATCACGATTCCGAACAAACAGCACGTCCTATACCGGACGGTAATATTTCACGCGGCCGACATTCCCGCCAAAATTCGTTTTGCTCTCGTCCGGAGCTTTTCCTCTCGGCTGGGAAAGCATCGGCTAGGGACGATGGTCCGAGTACCTGCGAAGCGAAGGCGTGCAATTCAGGACCTCGGCTGTTCCGTTTTCTCCCTCGGTGAACCGCTCTCTCTCCCCCTTTCTCTCTCTCTCTCTCTCTCTCTCTCTCTCTCTCTCTCTCTCTCTTACTTTCTCTCCCTCTTCCCATCCGTCAGCAAGCTGCATTTCGCAATTTGCTTAAGCAAACCTTTCTAGAAATTCATATCCGTCCTTCCTCCCCCTCCCTGCTCCGAGCCACTCTGGCGCGAAGCGTTGTCTGCAGGTTCTAGGGTGGGGTTAGACACTCTGTGCATCTGACGTTTTTAAGACATAATTTTGACGTAACATTTTCCGTGTTGCGTCTCCTCCTGAATTGACTTGCGTGAAAACGAAAGCGAGGTAGCACGCAATCGAAGCGTGCTGATCCTTCTCTACGGTTTGGAGATATGAAACGTCTTGACATATTTTTGCATTTCTAAAACGTCCAACTCGTTAAATACGTTCGCACGATTTATAACCGGTACGCTTGTGAAAGAAGATTTTGCAAGATTTTGAAAATGGTGTATATAGACTCTGATGCGTTAAGTGTCGGATTATAAGCCATTAAGAAGTGACAGGTTGCGTACGAACCAAACTTCAGCACAACAAACTACTCAATGGAAGGCGCAAGAAATTAAATAAATTAATTTTCGCGTGGTTTGATTATCCCCTGCACCGATTACGCTTCTGTGTTTCTTTGCAAGTATATCCAGGAGCTCTTTCGCCATAAATTTTATATTCTATGTTGGTAGCGACACATTTTTTACGACTCTCGAAAATCCTAGTTCGTTCCAATGCGAGCACTCCGGATAGATCGCGTCTCGTGCTCTTGACATTTTTAAGACATAATTCAGACGTGATACTTTCTTCTTCGCAGGCTACGAGAGCAGACTTCAAGAGTTTAAAGTCGCGTCGAGCAGCGCGTCTCAAAAAGTCGAGAGACGACTACTTACTTTGAAATTGGGTCATGATTTTCTATCTATCCTTGTTAGTCAAGAAGTAACTTTGCGTTTTCTTTGATGAGATTACAGCGCTGAGATGTGTTACTTTGAAAACTAATTATATATTTGCACATATGTCGCTTTCAAACGAGTGGATCAAGAGCTTTCCCGAGTTACAAAGCTTGGACGTTGCTCTAAAAATTAAAGCTACAAATGAAATATTTATTTTATACCGTGTATCAGTATTTATACATTGGATAAATTAATTTTGTATGTTTCACGATTGTATCTCTCTTCCTTCTGTCTCTTTCCGATGTTCTGACAATTATACCATATTTATCGCTCGTTGCCCATATTTACAAAATTCATTTAACACAGTCGGTTTCATCAAGTTCGACTGTTCTCGAAATTTTTGGGTGTTATTTTTTTTTTTTTTAGCATCTTTTAAATATAATTACAGCGCGATTTTCGTGCGACTATGCAAGCGTACGTGCTCAAAAGGACCGTACGTGCCTCACTAACAACGCGAAAACTCTTTTTGCTGCGTAAAGTGGCTAAGATAGACCAGGGAACACGCATGGATCTTTCGGAGCGCGTGTGCTGTTGTAATTTTCACGGGATTTACGGGAACCGAGCGTCCCGCTTTACGAAACACACGTATTCCGCCTTACGCGAAAATCCTCATTAATAATTTAATGGCGCGCGCCGCCGCTTATAATCCCGCCTCAAACAATGTCTGTTCGCTTTGTTACGGTGGACTCCCTCCGTTTAATTTAATATCACCGCCGTCGTTACGGTGCTCGATGTTACGGAATAATTCTCAAAGAATATTATTTTCAGCGGCGCCGATATCGTACAGGCCAAGGGGATTGCCGCGACGCTTTTTCGTCCGTCGCCGGCAATCGATAAACGGCCACTTGAACCTGATGAAAACGTAATTCGCGAACCGAGACGTGAAAGAGAGGGAGATTCATCGACTGTAAGGAATAAGTAAACCCATGGCCATGGCGACAGAAGTCTCTTTTACTCCGCCGTTCCATCTTCTCGCGGTTCTCTAACTCCTCCCCCTTTTCCTTTTCCTACACAAAAGGCACCGAAGCGTATCCGCGTAATCCACGGAGAAACGACTTCGTTACTGGATTTTCTGTACCGTAACCGGTCGACGGCGATGGCGTCGTTGACGAATGGATGCTGGTCGTCAATCTGCCGTGGTCGCGGACGATAAGGCACTTTAACGCGTTTTATTGATTACACCTGTAAACAAAATAAGTATTCGCCGTTTAACACACCCGGCAGCTATTCATCTTTTTTGACACATTCAACTAAAGCCTTTCCACTTTTAAGCAGACAGTCTTTTGAGCACGGATATCGAATTAACTGACGTTCTGCTTCAAACAGAACAGGATGGTTTAAATATACCGTAATATATAGAACAATTATGCTTACTAATGCAAATATAATTTCTAATTAAATATATCGTTGAAAATATCACAGTAAAAGTTGTGAGAAAAATTATTTTCGTAAGCATGTTTGTTTTGAAAATATAGCAAATATTTTATGCACCGTTATTATTATAAATGGTACTGTACTCTTCTAATATTGAATGTAAAATTAAAATCTTTTTTTATACTACAAATAATTTTATGGCTTTACATGTATAATAATAAATAACAATCAGAGAGTTCGACGCGGTAATTGATGCGGAAATTAAATATAAGTTTCTTTAATTAATAAATTGGTACACACAATTGGCCAGTTGCACATTTATGTTCTCATAATTTACACCGCACAAATTCATTATTTTGTTAATTTTTGACATTTTCGAGATTATTTACTTTGTTTCTATACGTATAATTGTATTTTCAAACACACATCGCGTCTTTTATTTATTTGATATAGCTCGACGCAGATTGCTACAGCAATCTGTTCTGAATGGCTTTTCGCCTTATAAGGATTTATATCATTCGAACAAATTCGTTTCCTCTTCTTCCTGCTGGCTCCAGCTATTCTTAAAGACCCTTAAATCCCCTTTTGTACAGCGATATGTGCGTTCAAATAGGAGATCCCGCGAGATTACGATGGATCCTTCACAAAAGGCCACCTCTTCCTCTGAACGATGAGCTTATTCACTCGCGAGAGACAGTGAGCTATACATATTCATCGCGAGAAGGAGAAAAAAAGCACGCAAAACTCGTAATTGAATCAAATTTGAAAATCAATCTCTCTCGCGCGCGCGCTCCGCTGCTTTTTTTTTCATTTCCAACGGCGTGCATTTTCATAACGAGTGCACTTTCGAAACCTCTGTGTGCCGACTATGACACTCGTCCCATCTCTCTTCTCTTTACACGTACATCTTAACACACGCCCCCTGCTTTGCAAGTAGTATCGTGTCGCGCAAGGAACGAAGACGTTTCTCAAAGGATTTTCCTGCGTTTTCCCCTTCCGTCTTTCTTCCCTTTCTTTTCCTACTAGACGCCGATGGGATTGCACGGCCTCGGAGGTGAAGAAGGAGGAGGAGGAAGCGTAGGGTGGCGGGTACCGCGTGGTGGAGGACCAAACAAACGCGGAAGAGGGAGATGAGGAAAAAAAAGAGAGATTCGAAGGTGGAAGGAAACGGCGGCGGATGGGAAGGAAAGACGGACGGTTCTTTTGAACTGATGCGCGAGCTGCTCTGATTTGCAAAGGCATTTCCGGGATTGCCATCCTCTGTGTAGCGCGTCGCATTTATTCTCCTCTACCTCGTCGTCGTCTCCGTCTCTCGTCCTCGTTCCGGGTGACGAGGCCACTTTCGAGACGAGCGTCGTCGTCGCCCTTCCCTGCGACAGCGCCGTTTCTCCCACCGCGTTTCTCTCGCGGGATGTTCCTCCTAATCCTCGCCGATTGTTCCCGATACGGCGTCGACAATCGATATCGCCGCAATGGCGACGACGAGTCCATTAGGTATACATTTGGATTGTTTACGCGGCGAAAGTAACGTGATCGATAGCCAGATTTTATCGCGACCGGGAAAACAACTCCGTTGTTACGTATCAAGCGATATTTATTATTTGTTTTATCGGCTCATTTAACAATTTCTTACCGCGTTAATAAATATGAAACAGCATTAAACATTGGTATTAACTTACTTTGAAAACCTTAAAATTTGTCTTCCAGATGCTATATTAAATCGTGTGCCGAATCGTGTGTTAAATCAAATGCGAGAATTTTTGCAATTGCATAAAACTTCTTCTCAAAACACAGCGATTATGTGTTTTATTCTCGAATAATTGATCCGTACACGGTTAATTGATTTTAACCGTTAATGGTTACCGCAATGACAAAGCTGTTTGGCGACGCAGCTGCGGTTGTCTCGGCATTTTTTTTGGAGAGAAAACTGCAAGTCTGATGCAACGACGCGAGACGGGGTAACGAAAAGTATTTTTCATATTTTTGCCGCTGTAAAATACACGCCGCGAAGTCGCGGAGCCGCGTTTGCTCGATCCGCTCCAGTAAATTCGCGATAAATTAAGTTTCCTGCCGCTGTCGCGCCGAAAACGCGCGCGTCGCGATCAGCGCGAGCTACGGCGTAACTCATGCGACCGGCAATTTTCCACGACGTGACAAACGTCAATTAAACGACGCCCGCGGACTCGCGGTGTAAACAATACGAAATTCAATAAACTTGGCTGTTCCCCCGGCGCACGCGAAAGTCCAATATTTGACTCGGCCGTAGATTAAGCCCGAAAGCCCGGCGCGCGCGTCGAACTTTCGAGATTGCTCTCCCGCCGCCTACGTCGTCGCCATTAATCGAATACGACAACTTTGACTACCGGATCAATGATCATCCGGAGTTTCGGTAACTATCCGCATTTCTTTTGCCTCGGCTTATCGGGACGTCGAAACGGCACGGGAGAATCGTTACTTTTTCAATTTCAACCCGATATCTGCGAAGAAGTTACACGAGAGCCGGGAAAACACGTGAAAACTGCGGGAAAGCCGGGAATGTGATTAAAATAATTTTCGGAGAGAACATTTTCTGATTTGTCCCCCGTGATTAATTGACATCCGCTGCGGAATTAAACGATTAAATTGTTCTGATTGACAAAACTTATTCGAACCGAAAACATTTAATTTAACTTTTTATAATGAAAAAATAAAAATAAGACAGTATTAAACATAATTTTCTCTCTCTCTCTCTCTCTCTCTTGAATCGTCGTTATTATAGTTCAGTTCGCGCGGATCAAAAGAAAGAAGTTTGCGAAGAAAAGAAAGAGGAGGAAAGTTCGGGCGCAGGGAGACTTTGTGCAGGCATTCTACTTTTTATTTCTATCTTCGCAATCCTGAAAGTCATTACGGGAAAATGTTTTATTTGCGGTGGCCGACGCCCCCTGTTCCCCCCCGAGTTATTCTCAGTTTCGTCGTTCGTGCGACGACCAGCCGGCAGTGTCGTGTAATTATACCGGGCGATGTACTAATTCACGACGGGACCGCCGGCGCCTTGGGTTTGGTTTTCGCCTCCGCCGCGCCCACGTGTAACAAGCCGAACCCTCTAATTGAACCCCCGCAGGAATGCTTCTGCAGGAGGCTCGCCCAGGCTCTCCATCAGGGAGGATTACAATACGCGGGTAACCGTGGACGAGCGGCGTCGGCGACAGGTAAACGCAGGCCGCATGCCTCTGGTCAGGCACGCCGGCAAATATCAATTAGCCTCGCTAATGAGAAATCTCGCCGGGCGTCAATGTTAGTTACGGAAGTGCCCGCGTTCGTCCCTTGTGTCACTTGGAGAAACGGACTTCCATTGTTTACTTTTGTCATTTATTTTAGGGATTTTAATAATTTCATCTGCCATCTTAGACTCGACCTGCAGGTTTTTTTTTTTTTTTAATCATATTATAAATATTAATCTAAACTTGAGCGCAATTTTATTGGCTAATCGACGCTTGACGAGCAAAATGTTTACGGATAAAATGCGCCGAGATAATTGCCCGAGTGCCTCTCGCGAAAAGGGAAGCTTCAGGCAGTGAATTACGTCGATGTCGAAGCGTAATCTCCGTTTTCGGATCGAATGGAAATTCATTTCAGTAGTCAAGCCAAGATATACGTGTGGGGGCTTTCCGCAAAATCTATTGCGGGCAAGAAACTCCATCAGAGTCGCGGCGGCAACTTCCTCCATTCAAGAATAGTCGCGTGACACCGCGACAATGAGGCAAACGCGGCGCCGTTCTTTCGAGCCTGCCTGCACCCTGCATTGTTCTGCAACTTGGCATTGTGCTGCGAACTTTCGAGTGTAATAACAATAAGAAACGCGCATTAAAACGCACGGTATGCATAAAGAAGAGCGTGTTAAAGCGCGAAAGCGTGTTGGAAATATTTATTATTTTAGAATCGGCGTGATTTATTTTATTTAAAAAATTCTCGTATACACTTATGGCATTAATATTAATAGTATCCTACATCATTAATATCGTTTCTTGCCGTCAATAATATTTTATAGTAATAGTTATAGGAAAAAACACAGTATGTTACTTGTAATATATTATGCATTAAAATTAAATAATATTATATTGATGTTTAATATTTTATGCATGATATAAAATGTATTTGCGACTTTAGATTATAACTACGCTTACATATACATCGATAAATTATTGACTTTTATAATTCAATAATGTCACTACCCCGATCGTTTACAGTTATAATTTTGCTTTTTAATTTGTATTTAACGATCAATCCGTGCAAGGTTCGTTTTGGCATTTAATTTGCTCGCGAACAGCTAATATTTGAGAACAATGAAAGACATGACCTCATTCGATCGTTCGTCTCCTATCGTGAATAGAGTTGCCCGGACCTTGCATCGAGTACTTCGCCAAAGTGCTGTCGCCAATGACGCTCGAGGCAAGCCGTTCGATCAGTCGCCGAGCATTACTACTTAACTTGTTTCTCGAACGGCTCCCGGCCGGAACTCGGGGTCCTGGTTTTCGAGTTTACGTCCCGTCTCGGTTTTACCTTCGAACTAGGGTGCGAATGGGCTCTCTCGACGATTTTGACGCGCGATGCTCTGAATTTACCGATAACTTCGACGGCGACGACTACAACGCGGTGGTGGCGGAGCTTTCTCGAAAGGCGAGCTTCGTCGCGCTCCGGCCGCATGTCTTGTAATACAATCGAACTTCGATTACCTCCGAGAAGCCGAGACGGTTCGTGAACTTTGCACGTGTCGCTCCGGTCTTGGCAGCCATCCTGACCTTGGTCGACTTCAATATTTTAGTTGGTGAGAAGGTATATACTTTCCTGTCTGGTCGAAACGGTTAAAGTAGCGGTATCTTGCAAAGCAGTTCTGAAATAACTGGAAATGAAGATGGATCGCGGTAGGTTTTTACCACGCAAAAAAATAAAACTTCTCAAACAGTAAACGTTACCACAATTTTTTTTTTCGTGCAATGTGATACGATATTACTTTTCCTTTAATCCGTCCCTTTCCAACGTCTTATTTATGAGGCTGCATATTTCCAATTACTTTTCTCCATGTACTTAATACATTTGTTTAATTATTTGAAAGTATCACAAAACAAATCACGGAAAAAAACTAATGGGTCGTAGCAATCTAAAAACAAATTAATTAAATTAATTTTCAAAGTAGTAAAATATATATCGGATAAGTTTAATTTTATTTAAACAAAAACAAGGAAAAAATAATCGAATGAATACTTTTCAATCTGTTAACTCAATAAAATTAATTAGAAATGAAATCAAAAGGAGCATGGATATATCAATAGTAAAAAAGAAAAAGCAAAAAGTAATTAATATAATAGCATCTTAATTCCAAGAAGCGTTAAGTAATTTTCTTCAAACTTCTTTTGTTTAGGATGAATAATATGTTCATATGTTCTCTATGTTTTAAATATTGAATTTTCGAGATTTAGTTTTTTTTTTTTTTAATATCACATCGACTTCATGCGTACAGATTTAGATTATAAAATGGAAATTGCAATGCCGTTTCAATCCGTTCTCTCTCTCTCTCTCTCTCTCTCTCTCTCCCTCCATCCCTCACTTTCTGTGAACTTTTGACGACATTCTCCGCGCAAATTCACCCTCTCTCGCTTCTTCGCCTTTACCGCGCTTTTTCTTAGAGTTGAAAGTTTAAAGAAGTTTGCTTATGCCGCAATCAAGAGAAAGAATAAGAAGGATCTGTCTTATTTATCTTTCCTCTCGGTGGAAAACTTGATAGCCCGGCTTGGCTTGGCTTCGATATAATCCCCCCTTGGCAAGTCGAGGAAGCGGAAAATGATAGGTAAATTTTAGATTTCGGCCAAAGAGAAAAACATAATATATATTCCGCGTCAATAATGATGTCTCGTTTGATATCCACGCGAATTTTGCAGACCGTTCTTGAACGCGACGCAACATAATTATTTCCAAAATTAATTGCACGAATATCGAATACTGTATTTTATTAACAAAATATTTGTATAACATTTTCGTGATGACTGGTCCGCGCTTACCGAACGGAGCCCAGGCAATCTCGTTGGGTCTGTGTATACTTGGCATACCGGAGTTGTAGATCGCAGGATGACGTCATTGGCTATCTTCCTTTGAATAGGAATGCAATGCGGCAGAAACGAGATCGATACCGCGCGAAGGAGAACTTAGGTACGTTGGGTCAACATGTCTATCGCTTACGTTACTCCTTGCAAGTTTTACATCTCGACCTGAATAATTAGAAAATTATATCTTATCGTGCGTTGAGAGAGAGAGAAAGAGAGAGAGAGAGAGAGAGAGAGAGAGAGAGAGAGGCAAAGGCAGATGCACTTAACACTTTTGAATACCGTTGTACATTGTGCGTGCTAGACCGTGACAAGTGCATACCAGCGGGGTTGAAAAGCACGAGGGGACCTTTGATTCGTCGAGAACCACTTCTGCGAACCCTTCTTTCTTTCTTTCCTTCTTTACTCTTTTTCTCTCTCGTTTTTTTGTCCCCCGCCTCATCTGTGCGTCGACATCTCGTTCCCCGACGTTCGCGAGTTTCCCGCAACCTTCCCTCGCTTCCTTGGCTTTGCCTCCTCTTTTCATGACCGCAGTCAAAAGTTCGCAACAGCGCATTGTGACGGGAATTGACGGCATTGCGGGGAGAGTGAGAGACAGCCTCTTTTGATCGGCATTCGTGTGAAACCGTACCGAGTGCTGATCGAACTTGAAGTCGATTCAAGTCGACATACAAAAAATACAACCCAGAAGCGATAAATTAATCTAGCTCATTGTTAGCGCACGAAGCATTGCGAACGAATATTTAGCTTTGAATACGCGCTGAAAATTATTTGACGTGTATTTTCCTCTATTAAGAGTTATTATACTTTACAATTTATTTCGTATATCATACGCACGCAGAATTAAATGATAGAGAAGAGAGAGCGAGAGAGAGAGAGAGAGCTATACATATACGAGTATCAGAATATTACACGCCAACGATACTCAAAAAATTAAAATTAAATAAACATTATTAAATCTTAGTAAAAAAAAATAATACTCGGACTGCTAGCCTTAGACTGCGTTCCGATATTCACTGTCAGTACTGAAAATCTATATAGTTTACGTCACATATATTGTAGATTTTCAGTACTGACAGTAAATATCGGAACGCAGCCTTAGTAGACGACTTATTTCCTACGTGATTTCATATTACTGAAAAGTGAATTAAAAAATTCTGTTTCCGAATTTATCCCTCTGATGTTCCGTACGGTATAACTTATGCGACTGATTTTGATCGACGTTCCCGTAATGGACATGATACTGGCGACCGTTTGTTAAATTATTACGAAAGCAGATGACGCTTCATCGAACGGGAGAGATTAAATACAGTGTAACAAATAACAATTTGAATAAATTAGCATACATTTTACACAAGACTGACTTCAATACTTAAAAACATATCGTGAAATGATCATTACGAAATGAACGTTCGATATTCATTAATTCTTTCAGCATTAATTTATTTCCAATGCAAAATGTAAAAGGTATATGTTTACTATTTTGAAACGTTATAATTAATCGTATAAAAATGATTATATTAAATTATCTTCTTCATGCTGACAAATTATATTATTTTGCGAAAAAGCAACGTACGCTTTTTCATAAAATGGGAAAAATTGCCCGTCACCTTTGATTAACGGCGTCACTCATGACAATCCGATTATTATGGGAGCCATAATCGCCGTCGGAATTGAAATCTAAGGGGGCGGAATGCGCGTGCATCACGCACCAGTGCATCGTCCGTACCACGTTAATCCTCCTATGGAATTAACTACGTACGGCTGCTTGCCGATTATTCCCCGTAGACGAGCTACCGTACGGTTTGATTCGCGCGATACTGCTAAATAATTTATAGTAGTGAATCGGTGTTCACCCACTAAAATATTTATCCCTAATTTGAGCGGTCGGATTCTCGAGAATCACGGGATTCATCGATATTATCGCGATATTGATCGAAAAATATCCTGTCCCCCTCAATAAAAATAAAAATCGCCTGTCTCCCTCCGCAGAGACGCAATCGAACTGGACGGATAACTCCGGTAGATAAAGCGTGTTGGAAAATTAAGTGTTGAAATTACTTGCTTCTTGTCTAACTTCATAAATATACATCGTATCATTTCACGGAATAGGCAATGCAATCAAGGAGATTAACATATTTTGCTGTCTCACGAAATTTAAACCGTTTGATAAATCGATTTAAATAATGGCATTATTAGAAGATCTACACCGTTACCGCCAACGCGTTCATTTGCTTTAACTCCGCTCTGGATAATAACTGTCGCACGCGGAACGCCGCGTGACAGACCCCGGTCGATATCATTCCGCGTGGCAATCTGCATGTTGATTTTTACTATACTGCCTCCCTACCGTCCCTACTTCGGCGCCGCGTGATCGGTGATCTCGAAAGGAACAACGATTTCACGCGGCGGATTCGCCGGCGTTGTGAAATTTTCCGTTTCGTTACGCGCCGCGCCCGGGGGAAGCCTCGCCTCTCGCCGCGCGCGGATTAAAACGCGTGTTATGGATTTTTAGACGCGATCGCCTGCTCGCGCGCCTCGTCTCGCATGAATTTTGCAATAAAAGCCGCGTCGGAGGCGCCCACTTATTTTCTCTTCCTCCAGCGCCGCTCCCAACATATTCTCTCCCGCGGCTCTCCCTTTTCAACCTTCTCCCCTTCCCCTCTACTTTCCTCCGCCTGGATCCAACCCCTTGTCTACTCTCGTGGAATTTCCCTTCCGCATAGTTCCTCGGCACTTCTCACGTCAGCTGCGATCGCTCGTTCGTGAAATTCCACGGCGCTCGATATCGGTCTTTCTTCTTTCTTTCTTTTTTTTTTTTTATTCGTTTCTACTTTCCCTCTACCTAACCCCCACCTCCCCCGCCTGTCTTCCGTTTTTTTTTCTCCTCTGTGCACAATGAAGCTTAGAAATAATATCCATACACGGGTTATAAAACCTTCTTTCGTATTCCAAAATTCCGCGCGGTGGCTTTGCGCGAATATCTCGCGCAAATACCCACTTTTGCCATGTAAAATCTGACGATCTCGCTCTTTAACCGTTCGCTCCTCTTGCATTGAAGCTGACATCAGCTTTTGTGTCCGACGAGTCCCTCGGAGAGACGAAAACGCTTTTCCTCGCTGCATGATACGTTAGTTAATTTAACGTTAATTCGATCAAGATGAGAGAAAATCCATTTGAGTGATACGCATAATTCTGATCGCTGTGAATTATTAACCGTTTTGACGTTTAAATTCTTCCTTCTTGTCTCTTTATGTACCGGACGGTTTTTGCGTAGGAATTTTTGCACGCAGAAAAAACTTGGCTAATTTACTCGCGGAAAAATAACATTTTACGCTCCGCCACGGCGTAGACTGGGGAACCTCTCAATTATCTGGCGCACGTATCGCGCGCGTGCCGCGGGCGAGTTAAATCGCGATTACACGATTAGATCTGATTGTAGCGCTAATACGTCGCTCCAGATTACCCCGCGGAGACTTGCGAAACAAACGCGGTTGCATTTTAACCCGTTGAATCGTTCATACACGTAGAGAGATCGTAGTTCAAGGGGTAAATCGGATAAAAGTGGCGATTATCCGTCCCACGCGGGGGTGGCGGCCACTCGGCCGTCCGTCGTTTCCATTAATCGCTTAATTGGATATTTATGATGACGAAAAAGCGGAGGGCATAAATAATTCATCGGCCGAAAATTGGATACGGCCGCGTATCGTCCGACCTGCGATATGCAGAAGAACGTTGATTGCGAAATATTCAATTCTACCTGGATTAGACGTGCGGCCCGTGTGCCTGTTTGCTCGATTTAACGTGGGATTTACAGGTGAACTGAAAACAACACGCATCGAATCGCATCCGGGGATGCGAGAATGAAACGGACGCGCGTTTCCGTGCGATTTAACGTCGAAAGCACGATATTATGGGTTACGCTAATTTTACGATGGGATCAAAAGGGATAGCCCGAAGGGATAATCGCACGAAGAATTCTCCCGGCTGAAGTTTCGAACTTACTTAATTACTTTCGCCCGTCGACTCGAATCGACGTATCGCGAGATTTGCGAGCAATGAGGGGGAATTAATTAAGAAACGTCGGCCGCCCCGTTTTACGGCCTCGTTCGTTCACGCCGCGGCCGTCGATCGTATAAATTTTTCTTAAACTTCCCCTGGGCCGCGTCCTACATCAGACTTTTACTACTTATGTATAAGTAGTTCACAATATCTGACTGTTACTACTCATGAGCGTCCTACGAGTGTCGTACCTTTTACTACTTGGAAGTATCTTATAAGACCCGGACTTTTATTTGCTCTCATGTGAGTTTATGGCATTCCGACGCGATTTATCGGCCGTTACGTTTCCTTACGTTATTGCATGGAAACAAAACCGTGTGCATAGTACATGCGATTATGATGGCGAACGGTATTTCTGACTTTTTGGGGGAATTAATCGAGGCTTTTCATTGCTGCATACCTTTGCAATACAATTTGCTTAAAAGTAGATTTTAGAAATCAAATGTTATTTATTAATCTGTAAGTAAGCGCATGACTTTTTTTATTATTTTTTAAGTGATTATAGACTTGAGACATATTTTAAAAATAAAATAATAATCTTTAATCATTAGAAATTTAAAAAATCTCTATTTTTACAAATATTTTTTATTACGCGACATATTTAATTAAATTTACAGTTTGCGCTTGGACCAGTTTGACCCTCACGCGAATACTCATAGATTAATACTTTTATAAACATTTTTTTAAATTAGCTACATAATTATTTTTGCTATTTGTATTCTGTATTTATGAATACGGAGTTTCAAGTAGATACTTCTTGCGTCAAGTAGATACTTCCTATAGATGAATACGCAAAAGTTAATTATCTCGTACCGCTTCGTGCGCTTTTTACAACTTCCGGTTGAATTAACGGAAATGCCTCGAAAGGCCTTCCCCTCCCCTCGAGATCCGTTGACTCTCGACGAAAATTGCTGTCGTCGGCCGGGTCTCTCGTCTCCCTTAGTTTTCCACGTGTATGTGTGCGCGTGTGGCAGGTTAAAAGGAGTGCCCCGAAGGATTTTGACCCGCGTTCGCGATTCATCCCGACAACGACGACACAGGCTTGACGACACCGCGCCGGCGGCGTTGCATTCTTGGAAGTGAAGCGAGGTCCGAGACCGTGGTAGACTGCGGTAATGGATTTTGTTCGGCGGCTCTTTGTGCTCGCGATTAATCTATCAGCCTCCGCGCGTGGTGGCGACCCTTCTCCATTCGGTGGCTCTCAGCACTCTGCCCTTGATCGCTACGGGCTTTCCAGACGGCGACAGCGAAGTAATTATATATCCCCTCCTACCCTTTTCCTCGCGTGACACGCGATCGAGATATCGTACTTTTCTATTACTACCTTTATCGTTTATTTGGTGTCCCGTGGGACAACTTTATATTACGTAGATTAAAAGGGTTAGGCCCCGAGAGCGAATAATTGAAAAGGATAATCGCTTTCCCGATTTTTACTGTAGCTGAATTCCGTTAAGAAACGTTTTACGAATGAATTTACATGTGTAAAACATTGTAAACGAATCGTGGAAAACGACACGTGATAAACGCACGATTGCACGTTCGCGTAATAGTTATTTCTTTTTGCGCGAATGATGGTTACGATTTTTTTTTTTGAATCGATAAATCCAGGAGTAAAGAAAACAGAATATATACTTTTTTATTTTAACGCTGTGACCAGTTTGTAGTTTTTTTAAACCGTTTAGAAACTGTATAAATAATAGAGATTGAAAAATTAAACTTCTGTTTTTTTTTCCCCCAGAAAGATTACTTTTTGTTTCTCTTTCATATATGAAATAGTTTTATTAAATATATAAACAAATTCTCACGTGTATCAAAAAATAACACGAGAGCGATTGAATATTAAATAAGTTGAAAGTGATAATTTCTGAAACGTTGTCCATGTCACGGCTAAAAATATATATTTTTTTAATATTATTATGGGGAAATATTTTAGTTGGTTCGTTAATCATCAATTTTCTGACAGCGTAAAAGCTAAGCAACGCCCTGCGCGGGGCAAATTCAAAAGTTCGCGAACGATATAATCCGGTAACCTACATTTCGAAAGTAACTGTAGGGATCGTAAAAAAAATTAATTACCAAGATACTTAGACATCGAATAAAAGTCGGATAAAAAAGACGTAGGGCGGGGAAACTTTCGCGGTAAATGGCGCCACTAATGACAACGCTCGTCACTCGGCGTGGTACACGGCGAACGTAGACGGCAAATCGATTTTACGTGCCAGATGACGTTTCGCGATTCTAAAAATTTACGAGGCTACTATTTTTTCGTCATCGCCACAGCCTGGCAGGGCAAAACCCATCGCGCTACTTAAGGAGTGGGAAGTCAAACGCGGGTCAGCCAATAAAAATGACAGAAACAGTGTTCTCGATTACTTCGATGGAAAACCTGTCTTGGAACTTTGTACTTACGGCCGGAATTACTGTTTAAGTTAGTATTATTTGTTCATTTATGTAGGAGGATCTTGAAATAAAATGCTATTAACGTTAATTGACGTCTTAAGATAATGCCTACAGATGATGCGTCGAGAAAAAGAGCTATAATTTCTAATGTGTCTGGAATATTCTCTGCTCTTCAATTCGCATTAATCTCATGATTTAATTCGGAAACTTGCGTAATTAGCAATCTCGCTCGATATTCCGGCATAATGAGGCACATTATTCTTCGAACGGCTTACGCGGAAATAAATATAGCCCCGGGCACTTAAATAGCTGCAAGTCAAAGATTCCTAAACCGGATCATGCTCGTCGAAACTTCGTAGTATATCGCGCTATTCTCTGTCTCTCTTTCTCTCCTCTCTCTCTCGTCGCATTTTGCGAAATTAGTTCCTCCGCGGAAGTGCGCCATTCTCATTAATTATGTAATCGCGTTTCGTTACGCTCGCGTTTCCTCCCGTTTCTCTCGCTCCTCCATCTTCTTTACTAGCGACCTTGTTCAATTCGCGTTTTCATTCTTCGGATGTCACCGACATCTTTCACAAGAAGTCAAATAGGCCACGGGAAGTTTTTCGTTTTCCGGCGTCTTCGAGATAAAAGTCCTCGTGCCGAATTTTTCCCAACCTGCATCTGCATTTACACATTGAATTTCTCACGGCGGGAAAAAACATGCGCGCGGTCGAAAATGTTTTTTGGCAGTCGGCTTTTTTTTTATATAAATTTCGCCGTCAAATTTCCGGAAATCTGAGCGATACGAGCCGAGGTTGGCATTTCGCGGAAATATGCATCAACGAAAAAACATATTCTTCGGATATTGTGTTTTTTTTGCAGCTTCTCCGTACACGAAATTAAAGGAAAAAATTGGAAGCACGCGTGTCAGCGAGATGACGTGCAATTGATTTCCGTTGTTAGCGTCATTAAATTGTTTTTCAGAAACGAGATAAATTTTTTTCGCTTCCTCAAAGGGAAAGAGAGGAGGGGGACAGGGTGATCGACATGGGATATTTTCAGGATTTACGGATACGTTTAAAAACGAACCGTTTGTTCTCGCATAATAACGTTCTCTATATTATGGAGAAGGTAGGGTGGATATCGTGGCTATTCAAGGGAAAACGAATTTTCGTAATATCGCTTTTACGCTTGTGAGTATTACGGCTCACACACAATGCCGGCTTTATAAGATCTCATTCTCTTTCCTCTCCATCGGAGTGGATCACCAAATAGAACGCGCTGACAGAGCACCACTTTTTTAATCACGGTTAAGTCCGAAAAGATTCAACTTCTTTGATCGCGTCGGCTTATAAGTGAACTGTATTTTTTAGTAATATGCGAGTAATGACCTTCTTTGATAAACTTTCTCTTTTTTAAATTTGATAAAAATTAAAAGTGATTATTATATTTTATACATAAAAATATTATAACAGCGAGTATCATTTCCATGTTTAATTTTATGCATAATTTTTTCAGTTAAGCGACATAAAAGATAATGCTAATTTATTTAAGTGCATCGCAATGGGAAAAATTAACATCAAGTTATCCCAAGATAGTTTAAACAACGAAGAAATGTTTGTTTTACTAATATATTGTATTAATATTTTTATGAAAAATTAAAAAAAAAACTGCAACAAGAGAAGAAAAACATTGTAGGTCACAAGACCTCTTTCTTTTAATTGGTTTAACATTTCTAAGATAAATGTCTAACGTTTTGTTGTATCGATTGTCGATGCGATATGCTCTTTGAACAAATAGATGTCACGGCACATACAAGTCAATCGATATTTAATTAGACGTCTCGCACGGCAGCTTGCCTGTTCTTCGCCCGTAACGCTTATTACTGTGTACCGCTACTCGCAGTTAAGGACGAATTAATTAAGCTTGCCGTTAGCATGCACGTACGCGCATTTCAATCCGTTGTTGTTACAGCTACGTCGTTTTATACTCGCCGCCGCCGCCGCCGCCGCCGCCGCCGCCGCCAGTCGGAAACAACAATTCGCTATTGATTTAGCCGATAAATGGAATTAAATACTCACGCGTAGCGCTAAACCGGGCGGGCGCGCTTTTGTGCTTAATCGCGTTGCTGCCGCTGCATTTCCGTTTCCTGCGGCAACAAACGCCGGTCGTTTTAGCGGCGCGCTCGCGCTTTTCATCCCCCGACATTACGGCTTAGCGCGAGTGCCTTCGATCACGGTGCCGTTTTAGAATCGCGACACCGTAATCATAAACCCGTGCCGGCGCTTAACCGTACAAATCGAAACGTCGTTAAGCGAAACGCCCGATTTTACAAGCATCTTTCCTCTCGCTCGTCTTTCCGTATTGTACTTGCGCAATTCCAAATTTTATTCGACACGCGCACTTAATTTCCATTAATTATTGACTGCGATATGGGACATTGATGAATGGAAAAAAAAATGTCCCTGTAACCCATTTATCACGAGAGACAAATTGTGATAATCGATTTTATCTGGACCTGCTGTCAATGCGTTGGAAGAAGGATATTAAATTAACACGATACGCGCTTTCTCTCTCCCTCCCCCCCCCCCTCTCTCTCTCTATGTGAAAGTTCATAAGCGTGTCACCGTTGCGTCGCGTGAAAGATTATCGAGTTGATTTACGCCGCCCCGCGCCAGCCGGTATTTAGCCGTGGTTTCGTGCGAGTTTGAAAAATGAGGAGCTTAATTTCAATTTGCCATTGACCAGTGAGGGGTGGGTAGGCCTCGCGTGCTCCTCGCACGATCGCGCACGCCGATAGCCCTTTCTGGTTATCGCGACGACGACCTATCGATTAGAGCGGCTCGCTTAACAAACTCTCATCGCCGGCTTCCCGACGTCGCGTAACGGCTTAGCCCTTTCGGCTCATCCGGTGTTCGTTACAACGGGCTTTTTCCCCTCACCGGTATTGAGAACGAAGCCCGAAGCTTCGTTTGGAAAAACCGTATTAAAAAAAATACGTACACCTACGGTATACTAGTCTCGGTTTTATTGCGCATAAATATTTTAACGGCGCAATTGGCGTATTGCGAGGAGCGACAATGGTACGAAATATATGGCGATAACGTATAATCGCAGCGAAATTTTTCACTCGCTACGTATACGTACGTATATAGCGATTAACGCGCGCTTTACACACGAGCGAGTTTCGGTCGGTGCGATATATTCGGTGTCGATCGGACGAATTAAACGGCGGCGAATCGTGGTTAATCGCACGAAAACACGAGGAGAACCGCCCTAGGGGTGATAAAAAATACGCTGATACTAGCAAATGTACAAAACGAAAGGAGAGGATTAGTGCAATATGTACGCCATCGATTATTCGAGAAGAAAATCGAGAACGTTTTTCCACTTTTATTATCGAATGCAAGGTTTCGTAAAAGAATTACAATTGCCAATTTCATTGCTAAATACATTACAGGGAACGATATTCGTATTAAATTTAAATGTTACATGTTATATTTAACGTTAAAATAATAATGCTGGGCAGCTGTTATAAACATTTACATTTACGTAATTTGTAATATTTTGTTCAAATAATTTAATTTATATTTGAAAAATATAAATTACATTATATATTTAATTGTTTGATTAATAAAGTAAAAATGTAACAAAATATAATACAATGTATGCTAGGAAATGCGGTTTTACATAAATGTACTTTTACGGATCTTTTTCTCACCAAAGTAAATTGATCAAAATAAAATACAAAGAGGAAAATATTTTTTGCACTGTTTTCGGTGGTATCTCTTGTCTAAAAATTGCCAAACGCGGTGGGCAGGTTAATCCAGCGAGTTCCTCACTGGGAAGTGGACTCTTGTCGGAAAAGAAACGAAGCGTTCGCCCGTGAACGCAAATCGGGAAATCGAATTCCGTGCGCCGCTTCGGGTTAGGCATTATCGGCTTTTAATCAAGTTCGTTCCTTTTTCGTCCACTCCTTCCCTTCTCATCTTCTGACGTGCCTCTTTGCTTTTGTGAGAGCCGCTCTTCATTCGCATGCCCGAGCCGCGCTGCAGTTAGTTAATCGAAGTCTTGCTCGCGAGTTTGCATTACCTGGCAGAGAGAGAGAGAAGAAGTACGAGAGGTATAAAAAAATCTTAGGTGTTCTGTGATATCACAATTTAAAGTCGTAAATCGAATTTTTTATCGGAAAGTTCACAGCATGTGAGTGAATTTAATTGTCTGATTCAGCGAATCTCAATCAGAATAGTTTTAAATAAAGTAAGCGTAACAGTTTACGGAATATTAAAATTCGAAAAGGCATAATTTTATCGCGGCTTCACTATATTTATTAAATAAATATTTTCTATTCTCCTTCCACCGATCTTATAGTAATTTAATTTTAACTTGGGGAAAAATCCTGTTTATTTTTCGGTTTTAATTATCGTCTTCGCAACACCTTATATTAATATTAAATTAACGTACTTCTCTACTCTCACTTTAATTTCTTTCAACTTCGCAATTCACCGTCGCTCGCTTTATATTCGTTTCTCTCTCGTTTCCACTCGTGTCGACCATCAGGCCGGGGGAAAAAAAAGCGCATCGTTCGTTTCAGGGGAGACCGCTATTATTCGATGTCGCCGTATTTGCCGGCGGAAATTTGGAAACGCGCGAGTCCACCGAATAAATATCGCGTCGCGATTCGTGCGACGTACCGACTAATGGAAATCCCAGAGCCGACTGCAGCGGAAAGTTTTTGGACTCTGCCCAACCATCAATTTTCCGACCCTCTGTTGCTGCGGAATCCGCGCGCATCCTCGTGGTGTCACCCACTCTTCTCCTCTCTGCTTTTCCGTACCCTCTGTTGCGCCCCTTTTTCCGTCCATCTTTCGCGATCGATCGACACATTTTTGCGGTTTTCGCCGCGCTCTCGTGAAATATTCCGTGGAGACGTCCGCGTCCGGGGAAAGTTTTTGCAACGAAAAAGGTTCGCGTGTGGTTTTCTTAATTTTTGTACGTATTACTTCGGAGGAGGGGGAGGAAAGGGGAAGGGAAGAAACTACATTTGCTTTCATCGATGAGAGAAATATCGATAATGTAGCCTCAACATTATCGGACGTGAAACATCGTCACATTGGCGCGACAACGACATTTCCCTTCCGGTTATAATACGGATGAGGGGAAACTTTTTCTATTACTCCTCGCGCGAAGGAAACTTTTCGAAGGATGCTATCTGAACTGCGTATGGAAGCTCTATAACGTTTTTTTTTTTTACTATCCATGCTTCGTGAAACTATTCTGGCAAGGAAAGGGCATGCGAAAGTAATGTCGTATATCTCCGCAATGAGACAAAGCATTAAAATGTCATCACTCTAAAATTTTCGTGAATTATCGTGAAACGTATTTCCATTTTCATAAAAAAGAAATTTATGTGCGGGGATCTTTTATAATAAAATATTTACAAACTTGTTCATTTTATATATTTATTGATCACAAATTTAATAAAAAGGTTAATTTGCTGCTTTACAGTTACAACGATCAGGGAATATTCTCGCGGCAATGTGAAGCTAAATTTTAATCAGCTTTAATTTGATTGGCTTAATTGGTAGAAACAATACCCATGTTAAAAGATCAACGATATAATTGCGTCTATCAAGAATTCAATTAAGGAAGGTCGAATTGTTTCTTAAGCACTGGGAAAAACGCCGACAATGGCTCGACACGTGTCACTTTTAATGAAACGCCGACCGTAGTATTAAATTATGATTAAGAACACAGAGGAGTCATGCTCTTTTCTTGCAGCTAGTCTATGATATCGAAAATAACCCAAAAAACTTTCGGTTGTACAAACCCACGTGTAAAATGTATAACACGCTAAAATCTATTTTAGTTTTACAGATAACAAAATGTATCTTAGAGATAGTCTATTTATTCTTTATATCCTCGTAAGGAACATTCATGAAATACTACACACTGTAAAAAAAAAAATTACTAAATACATAAATATTATGAATAAAATTTACACAATATATAGTCAAAAATATATATATATAAATGTTTAATACTTTTATCTCTAATTGTGCAAATATATCTGCATTTTAAACGAAAATTTATATTTCTACAATTACAAATAAAAATATTAAAAAATTTTATATATTTTTATTATAAATTGTGTAATTTTACAAATTTGTGTAATTTTACATAATTTTTTTTACAGTGTACAAGAACACTTGTTAAGGTGATTCGAAAGTGAGGCGGTTAAGACAAGAAATTATGAGAACAATACTTTACTTTATTACCTTGTATAATTTTTTATTAATAAGAAAATCTGTCAACTTTTATTATATATTTTTTATTCTAATATTTTACAAATATTTAAAATATTTTAATACCGTTAAAAACAGTACATTATTTTTTTTGAAAATAATACAGATATTGTTTGAAAATTATACACACAATTGACATACAATTGAACGGTAGACATATTACATCTACAACATTTCATATCTTTTATTTGACACTACCCACGCGCAATGTCAATAAAACATTTTTCGCGACAAGTTAATTCTTGGCCTCGTTCATACAGCTGTCGTTCACGAGCACGCGTAAAAACGAGCATGCGGACCACGAGCTGGATGGAAATCTGGCGCGAGTCAACTTTCGCGTTAGCCCTCGCGCTATCTCGGTCACCAAGGGCGACACGCCGAAACATGTCGGCCCTGCCGCACACCCTCTCACCCCGTTTCGTTTCGCGCAGCGTGATGTCGTACCTACCCTGGTTCACTGCTCGAATGAATAATGCGGCATGCTCGCACACGAGCTCACGTGTACGTACAACGTGTACGTACGGACACACATGTACGCGTGGACAGGTCGACCCGGTCTCTCGCAACCTGCTTTAGCCGGTACGCGTGCGTATCCACTTGCCATCAATGCGAGGACTGTCGCGGTCCTGCCGCACATTTTCCAGGAACACATTTCCGCCGGCTGACCCGATCCATTCTCCACCACTTTGCCCTCGTGCAGATTCCGACACCCGTGAATTCTTTCGGCGTGGGTTCCCACGCGACTTGATTCTGTACGCAAAATAGTGTAACCCAATTTGGTTCCCTCCGAAAGTTTCGGGCAATATATTTTGTTCCGTATAAAATTTTTACCATTGGATTAAGATATATGTTCTCTTGAACATCTATTTTCCCCGCGCCACGTTGAACTGATCGTTTAAGTAGAAATTTAATAAATTTATGCATGATATTCTGTTTGGTCTCCGATCTTGTAGTTTTCATGCATGGAGTTTCTCAAGATTGCCCTTTGCTTTTATGTAATAAAAATATACTGCGCTCGTGAAAGGATTAGAAAATTTCCGAGGAAACGTTCATTTTCATTTGTTAGTTTTAACTTTTATTAAAACATCGCATTAAACTCCTTCTCGTATTCTTACATTCATCCTACTTCCACATCACTTTATTCCCACGTATAGGGTGGCCTAAAATTACTAGTTATTTTCAATTTTTGAATTTCTCTGTTCAGTCTAAGATTCCCTTTTCAAATACTATTTCAACTAAGAGGAAAATATCGCCGCCAATTGCGCCTTGTTGCCGACTCGATATTTTGACCCAATCATGTAATTGAATATCCATATAAAACTCGTAATCGTGAACGTCACGCTGTACTAGAATGCAGAATCAATGTGTACGTGACCCAATTGAAAAGTCGATACTTTAGAATTCGCCGGAAGAAAGGGGACCAGCGCGCCGTCTCCGTCTTCCTCCCTCACCTCGTCGCTGTCATCGTCATCGAACACGTTCCAGATCCCATGAAAGGTGGGGCTTCTGATCGGCGGATCCTATTTCGACTCGAGTTACCTTGCCATCGTCGTTGCGGTGTGCACAGCATAGAAAAAAAAAGGACCATACGTTACGCGAGACATAACGTACGTGCCGGGCTTGCAGAGCGGCGGGCGCATTTCCGATAGGTAAAATGGCGAAAAATGGAGGAGTTTACTGTACGATATGATTATGCGCCCAGCTTCTAAATCTGACGTTACTTCAGCGAGGCTGCATCACGTCAATTGTCTATTAATGACGAATTCAGAGGAGGAAAAGATGATATTCTTCTTCGATTTTTACATCATCTTTTTCTACATCGCATCCATTTTACAGACCAGTAGAAAGAATTAAAAAAGATGTCCGTGAAATTTAAAAATATTATACGTAGCGATTGAAATATATATTTAAAGTAAATTTTCTAAAAAAAGATCAAATAAATATAATCGTTGTAAAAGCTTTTGCTTATTCTCTAACAGCTTTTCCTTCCACGCTTCTAAAATAATGGAGAAATTTAAACTTTTATATTAAAAAAAGAGGATTGTTATAGGTATAGCGATATCTGTATCGATCATTCTTGCGTACAACGATGCGCGATGCTGAATGTAAACTGATATTTGGAGAATCTCGATGCTTTTTACGAAATTGCACTGCAAGATGAAAGACGATCAGATTTCAATCGATTATTGCTACGTTGATGGATTGCTCTTGTTTGTGTATTACTCAATAAAATTTGATTACATCGCGCACCTTGCCTCGCGCGACTCTTTGTTCGCCTCGCAGTTTTTCTTTTTCCGCGAACGTCGATAAAGTGTCAACGATTACGTGCCCTCTATGAATTATGAAGCGATATCTCACAGGGGTAAAAACGACGGTTTTATTAAATTTGCAAATAGGAAGGGCGTATTTTAAATATTACATATCCGACGACTTGGTTTAGAATTGCAAATGTAGACTCGATATCGACCGGAAAAGCGATATATCGAATGATTAATAACTGAAATTGTGTATTCCTCGAAATATTGCATTGCACGCTGCATATATATTACATACATATTATGCATATATAACTTCTATAAATAATTGCTAATGAATTGTTTGGGAAATAATATAATCGATATATTAGCTTGTATTAGTTTAATTTAATCGTATATCACGAGATAAATATTCTCTTTGTGGATTTTATATTATTTTTAAAAACACTTTATTCATATTATTATAATTTTCTAAAAAAAATATATATATATATGAATTAAATAATAAAATATAAGAATCGGCCGTGACATATTTTCAAAATAGCTTTCATTATCTATAGATGTCCTTAATGCTACATGTCAACTAGAATTTCGTTAAAAAGAATTGTACGATTTGCTTTCTTACGAAATATTTAATATTCGAGATATTTACTTCATTGTTTAGCTCACTAACCCAATTTCACATAACTGCAATATTTATCTTTCACCTATTTTCTCCCGGATAAATGTAATGAAAGTCATAAATACAGGTATGTTATATGTACTTGTACAACACGTGAATTTGTAAACTTGCTAATATCGACATTGATTTGTACGAATAAAATTTATTTTTGCAATTTTGCCGTTCATCCGCGCATTATCGATGATTTTACATATCAGTGAATCATCCATTTTCATACCACACAACGTGCAAGGTACTGTTTCATATCTCTATATCAACAACATTTTTATGAACTTCTATAATTTCATACACACATACACATCTATGTGATAAAAAATATGTAATTTAACAAAAAAACTAATTATCCACAATGTTAATATTTTTTGTAATTCATTTTTTTTTTTACTATTTAACAGAAGTAACAAATCTAGAAGAATATTTAGATAAATTACGTATATGCACTAGAAAATATTAAATTTTAAGAAGGCTAGTCGCGATTTGCCGGGGTTTATATAGATTTATATAGTGAAAGTGTTCACAAAAGGCTTCTAATATTATCGATCGTCTTTGTCTATATGTATATATTCTTCTAACTGTTGCATTAACCTTGCATAAGAATTCTGAACTGAAGCAAGGTAAGTATAACAAGAGCAGAAATAGTAAGACACTTAAACGCATTACATCGTGAATACCTTGACGAACCTTGACATACCTTCTAAGGAACTATAAACTCGTATAATATCGAGATAAGGTCACGTTTATTTATCTAAAATTCTACGTGAAAAAATTATGCCATTAAAAGTCGAGCGCATTTTTTCTTTACATTTTCTATTAAAAAAAAATCTGTAATATTATTGTCACAATCTTTAATTTTTGGAGGATGAAAAATATAACATTTATAACTAATATCTCTCGAAGAAAACTTTATGAAATATTTAAAAAATTCTCAAAATCTTTTCTGCGTGTGTCTCCATCTCGGTAAAGTGTGATAAAAGAGATTAATATTTCAATTTTGTATAATCTTGTGTAGATATTGTAGTTGACGAAATTGTATTTGGCATGCAAACATTACATTTCTAACAAACAAAGATAATTCACCTATGTGTGAACGATAATCTCCAACTATGTAACAGAAGACATGTAGACTGCAGAAGCTATGAAATATAACCGCAGCTGTGTGCTCAGATATTATACACTAAATTCCCTCGACCAAAATTCCGCCCATGGTTATCGGCTATCAGGTGTTTCCTCTCCATTGATCGATTTCGGTAATGTCCTGACACGATAATGACCACGAAAGCCAAAAATGCAAATAACTAAATCCATAATCTCACCCCTAATCACCGTTAAGTGAATTCCCATAAAGACGCAAAACCGTAAATGATATTATCGATATATAGATCATAAATTTTAACATATATTAGCTATATTTGCATAAATTTTATTATATTTTTCAATTACGTTTTAAGTTTAGTTTTATTAAAACTATTTTACAAAAGTTTGTATTTTTTTACACTTTTTTGTAAATGTACTAAGAATGGAATTAATAGAAACATCGCTTATTAATTATAAATAAGGGATTTTTTTACATTTATATTATTTGTTACATGCCTCGTCCTCCTATAAACATTATCCTGAGAATCGCCAATTGACACAGCTAATGGATTGATACATCAACAACATGCATTTTCAAGCGATTCTATCGCTCACGTTATTACACTCTAAACGCATTATATTGTGCATGCGTTGCCGACCTCCCGCGTGCAATCTGTGCGTCATATTGTTAAACAGCCTAAAGCACCGTTGGAGCGACGCGTCGAATTGAACTAACTTCGTTCGACGCATTATCGTCTTCACACAACATGACATAATAATCGATAATATTGCTACATTCTACGCTGTGTAAATATATATGTACATACATACATACATACATATATATATATACACATATATATTTATGTAAATATATGTTTACGTAATATCTTATAACATTTTATATATTTAAACTACAGTCATCTATCATATCAATCCATCGACTGACGTGTCGAGGTACATCAGCAATACGGTTTGTTATGCACTTTAGTCATTTTTAATGGGTTTTCTCATGTTTATGTATAAACCGCATCTTTCACGATGCTTTACCGTTTCACATTTTGTCAATAATATCAATACACTGATAATACATTAATAATATTGATTTCCAGACAACAATTATTAAACCATTGAGGCACTCGAAATTGTTTTCTTGTACAGTGTTTGCGTAACGCGCGACATTTGGCAAAAAAAAAAAAAAACCCAACTCCTTCACTAAAGCGTCTTTTTATTCGTGGTTTTCGGTATCTTTTTTTTGCAAACCGCGTTGCAGGATTGCTATTGAATTTGCAATCACTCTCAACAACTGTCTATCTAAATAGTTGCTCGTGAATAATACATTTGTTGAGTATTCTACATACCTGTCCGATTTAGCAACTCCGGTCTGTTAAAGAGTTAAATTCGACGCGTTCGAAATCCAACTCCGTGAATCAGATTCCAAAATTTAGCATACTCACTTTATGAAACTTAGCATACCAAGTAACATTATCACATCCAATTACTTATATATGTACTAAGTATCCTCGCGAGGCATTCTCTTAATAATTCTTTTTTAACTTTTATATGTATTTACCATCCTCGTTCAGATGAATGCAGGCCAATATAAACGCATATTTAACATTTTAATAATCATATATTACTTCCTTAACAATTATAATCTCACGTTAAATTCATAGGATCTAAGGGAAGAATTTCTCGCTCATCCCGCCATTATTTATCCGACTGTGCGATTTATTTTCTACATCTTCGTTGCTTACAGAGCGCGTCCCGTTGTGTCCGTATCGTAACGCGACGCGCCGTGGTGGACTTCTCCGCCGCAGGCGCGCGGAAAAAAAAATCACCGGGGGAGCGTTCGATCTTTCCGGTAAACTTCCAGGCGCCGTGGATACGAGCAATTAGGGCGACGCGACGCCACCACTGGCTGGACGTTTCCGGCGAGCGCAATTTATCGCGGGCGCTCGTTGAACAAAACGCATCCGATGCCCCCGTCATCGCTGCACCGCGGCGGCAACGTGTTGCGCATCGTCGACGGCGCATTACACGCATTACACGTCGTAAATTTCGTTTCACCCGCCGTATGATCGCCGCCGACGCGATCGCACGATAATGCGGCGGGAGAGTAATTTTATTCGCGTCTCGTGTAGAATAATTTGTCGGCGCCCCCCCCCCTCGATGTTGTAACCGCGCGCGCGGGCACGAGGACGTCGACCGTTGTTTCAACAGCGAATGCTGCGACCAATTTCGAACACATTTTTCTGAAATATCTGGGTCAATAAAATTTAATATATTCCGCGCGTTGTCCTTCAGCACCTTCTCCGCACGCGTTAACGATACCTCCGACAGGTTTTTACATCCGAGTACTCTTACCGAGTACAAAAATATCTGCAAATGATTCTCTTATGTACTTTAACATCACTGGAGAAAATATACGTATGATTTTATAAAAGAAATTTTATATATATATATATATAGTGAAAATTTCAGTATTATATAGCTGAAATAATAGATCATTTTTCATTAGAAACTCTCGATGCGAAGTGTCAGATGTTGCAGGGCTAATAAGAGCAATTCATTGTCCCGTACGCCAACTTCTCGTATACAAAACGGTAAACTTAAGTTTACGAACGACATAAATGTCTCTTTTTCTCGGTGGAACTAACCCCGCGTAAATTGACAGCGTAAATAAACGTTACCAACGAGGTCAGGAGTGCATCCTTGGCGATGCGCCGCGTCGCGTCGCGCCGAGTGCATCGTCCCCCCGGTGCGTTCGATGGTAATCTTCTCTTCTCCCCTGCGTCCGGGGGGGGGGGGGAGGGAGGGAAAACCGTGAACCACTCTCCGTCAATCACGTGTCGGGAACAAAGGAGCGCTTTAGTGCGCTGGATGCACCCATTTGCCTTCGCTTCGCCGGCCCCGTCATTGCCGTCGTTTACGTGTCTCCTTTGACGCGCTATTAGACGACGACGAGGAGAGGAAAATAAACCTGGGAACACGGCACCCCTTCGGCCCCTTCCAACTGTATCCTCCTCCACCCTCCGCCCTGCGCTCGATATCGAATTTCTCTCATGGAATTGTCGTTTCTCCGGGGTATTGTAAACTGCCGTCGAGCAGACCCTGGGTTTCGAGAGAGAGATAGCCGCGTTCGTCGTCAATTTATTTTTCACGGCGAGAAGTACCCCGCCGCGTATAATTACCTCTTTTAACGTCTTTTTCGTTTGCTTTCGCGGAAAAGCTCCGCTTTCAAGTCAAGTTTGTTCGATGATATAACTGTCGTATTTAAGGACATTGATCTCTTTGGGGAGTTTCTTTTTAAACTCTTAAGAAAGATAAATTGATTTTATCTAAATTTTTTTCTATTTGTATTAAAACAATTGAATAAATGAAAATGTGATACAAGCGTCATTCCATCTCTAGGCAGTTCGGATGTGAAAGAAAAATTAAAATTGGACGCGAGATCGAATTTGCACGGCGCGACGTACGAATATAAATATTTGAATTAAATTTAAAGTCTAGTCTCTCGGCGAATTAACATTTCACAGATATTTTCTTCACATTAATATCACACGTCCCTTGCAGCGAGAGAATCGTAATAAATATTATTATCATCATTCTTGGTGTGTGCGTGTGTGTGAAAAATTGAATTAATAAAGAAAGCAGAAGAGTTAAATTAATAAAAAGTAATTCTTAATTTATATAAAAAAATAGCGGATGATTTTAATGAGCCACTCTGTTCTTTTTCTCCTTTTCTCTTTTTTTCTTCTCTCTACAATAATTCATGTACAATAATTAAAGTCCGCACGTATATTCAGTTGCATTTCGAGACAATTAATTCAATGTATTTCACGCGCTGTTACGTCACTTTGTTACATTCCCACATCCAACATGCTCGGTTTCTCTTCGTGTCATTTGTGACAAATGAGAACATCTTCCTCCGCTTCTTCCCTACTTTTTACCCTTTCCTTTTTTTATCGAAACAAGAGATTAAATCGTTGGCGGCTTTGTATTTGCGGGATAGTATAACTTAATACAAAACGTCAATGAAAAAACGGCGCGCATTTAATCCAAGACTGTGGAATTTCATGGCCTAGAAATTCCTTAATGAATGCTGTACATAATTGAAGTTCGATATGCGTATCGGATCTGTTCCCAATCTGCTTGCGGTATATTTAATCTGATATATAGATTATTTAATCTATAATCCAATAATTAAATATGTGACCGTAATATATGATTATAAGATTTTCATAACGATTTGAAAAATTAAGCTTGACATCTCTCCTTATCTGTATCGTTTATTACTATAAATGCAATCTAAAAAACTTATATATATTTAATATATCGAAATATAATTCGTGAATTTACTGCCAAATATAAATTTCCCCATTCGTACTACGAATCCTTCTTATATCTGAAAATAATAGAATAGTGCTATAATAGAATAGCAGAAGAAGAGTAGCTTAATATGTAGCTAAAATTAAATGCAATCTTTCATTTAGATTTAAAAGTCTTATAATCGGGAGTATTAATTTTGCGCGCGCATCTTGCTGGTTAAAATCACGCCGTATTTTTCGCGTCGCAAATAGGATTACCGGCGTCGTTCGACGACCGTGACGATGATATGCTGCGGTCAAAGTGCAAAAGGAAGGCGAGATTAATGGATGAACAGGACCTGGCCGCAGACTGTGCGGCGTGCAGTTGGTGCAGTTTTTTAAGGGTGGAAACGCTTTTATCGCGTCGCTCGTCTTTTAGCCCCGCGGCATTTGCAGTAATCTACTCGTGCAAAAATGTAGTCGCCGAGGTTAAAGCTGCCGCCCGCTGCAGCGACGCCCGGTTGGGCTTTACGAACGAAAATAACATTTCGTTGAAACGACGTCGGGGGTACTTCCGCAAATTGCGTGAAGGAATTCTTATACACGCATCAAAGCGACACGAAACGCTTGCTCGCGAGGCACCTATTGAGAGTGCTTCGGAAAGGATGCGACAGGGGCTCGCATACACGGACCATTTCAATGAATCACAATGGTGTATCAGAATCTTTAAAAGTCTCAATCGATTTTGTATCTCTGTCATTGACTTTATTTTATTTCTCGCTACAAATAATCCCCCTTTTTTTTATAATCTAAAGAATCATCAGAGGAGACAAAGGACAAGGGAGGAGAATGCACGTGCTGTCGTCGTTGTTTGTGTAAAATAATTATGAAATTTGAACGCTCTCGAAGCACGAATTTTCCGGTGTTTTCGAGAGCACCGCGGGTTTCGCAATCTCAGCTGACAGCGCGCCTCGCGTATACGCCTATTAATCCGCTGCATGCATCGCACGGATCCTATCCATCGCTTCAACTTCGAGTAGTCTGTCGGCGATGCGGCGCGGATCGATCGTCGAGTATCTGCAGGACGTCAATCCACCCGCCGTTCGCAAACTTATTCCGGGGCCCCTCTACTCCGTGGCCCGTGGAGTGCAGTAGATTTCGCGTGAAACGCGCGGCTCGACGCGGCAGTATTTCGATACGTTCGTTTGATTCCCCCCCCCCCCCCCCCCCGATCGATCCCGACGAATCGGTATTGTGTGTAGTACCCGTGTCGTTAACCACGCGGCGTCACGCTGTACACGTCTACGTGCACATTAGCACGTACGTCGCCTCTAATGCGAATGAAAATTAATGAAACTTGAGCCCGAGGTACGGAACTACCAAAGCTTCAAACTAATGTTCTCCGGTAATATTGCTTTTTTTTTTATTCATGAATTACATGGCACTTATCTCTATTGTGACGATGTCGAGAAACGTTTATTTCACAGCGAGCATCGACTATTGTAAAAAGATTTATTCGATAACAGTGTTACCTGTGCTAACGAGTAACAAACACGACATGAAGAAGAAAATGCACAATCGGAAAAGGTTGAACGTGTTACGATTGAAATATTCCGAAAAGAATCATCAGCCGAAAGTAGGCATCGAATTCTTTTATTAGTTATAATGATTAGGATTAAGTGTGAAATCGTGAGTGATTTGTGCTGGGTGCTGGGAAAATTCGAGATCGATTTTGCGAATATTGAGAGGCTAATTTTGATCCGGATTTAATGTCGCGATGGAATTTGGGAAGCGCCGTTTCTCGGGACTCGAACGTGTCGCGTGGAAGAGGAAAGTACCAATCGGCCTTCGAGGCGAATAACGAGCTTCTGTGCTAAAACGGTTAAAGTGGTTCTTGTAAAACCGTACGCAGTTGCCCGGGAGTGAGTCTCCTGCGGGACTTGTGTCGATAAGATAGCGTTACTTCGATATCCCTTTAAGACCCGTCCGTTCGTTCTCATCCCCCGGCATCTTCCTAAGATCGCTATCCTCCGAGGAAATATCCTCTCCTTCCGGGATACCCCGTAAAACGCTTCATCTTCATTCGCTCCCGTGTACCGGAAAGGAGCCGGACGGACGGAATAGTTAGTGCAATTGGAGCAAAAGAACACTTTTCCCCCGCGATCGACCAACGTCGTTGTAGTTCCGTTAAAATTAGAGTTTGAGATTAAAATTGATCGTAAAACAGCAGCCCTAAAATTCTAATCACTCACGAAATTGGACCGGATTATAAAGTATTAATAGAGTACAAAATTTTATACTTTGAGAACTTAAATTGTTAACGAAAAATTGTCTTTTTTTTGTAAATTTATTAGGTGGTTTCTGAAAATTTTTTACACGAACATGCATTGACGTAATAATTTGTTGAATTCGCGATAAATCGATTTTTACGCAGAAAATGGAAAAATCTTATTTAACGCGAGTTATTTTTTAATTTAAAAGCTCAGCTTAAAGCTCTGTATGTTCAATACACATTTTTGGTCGCTGATAAGAAAAGAGGGGATTCGATCTGATCCGAAGAGTCAGAGAAGAAGCATCCGAAGAAGGCAGATGGAATCTAGAAATTCCGAAAATATCTTCTTCTTTTCTACCTAAATAATCCCATGTGAAAGAAGCTACCTTGGCCGATGGATTAGGGAGCGAAGCTTTTCGATGTTTAATTAACGTCGACGGGATAAGCTCCGTTACAAGAAAGCTCGACCGATCGCCGGATAATCGGAGAGCCTCGTGGAAGAAGACCTTTCCGAGGGATATATCTCGATGGCGAGTCCGTTGGGCTCGATGGACGAGCTCTTCACTTGGGATTTAATTTTGACTCGGCTTTATCTCCGCCGTCGATCCCGGATTTATGGTGATTAATTCGCTCGGCTTGCTGTTGATAGAAATTAAAACGGTCTCGTCCCATTCGGTGGGTCGCTCACAGTTTGTTTAAATATGCAATAATTATATCATTGCCACATTATTCTCCAAATGTTTACTTTTCCAAATAACAAAGTAAAAAATTGTACGCTAATTTAATAATTGGGAATTCGATAGTGTTTACAGCTAATATGAGATACACAATTTGATATGCGTTGCGCTTTCCATTAATATATGTGATACTTTCAACTTTTCTAATTAAATAATTTTCATTCAATTTCCGCATTTCAATTGATTTCTTTTAAAACTATAAAACTTGAAAAATTATGCATAAAAATTTTCGATCAGAAGATAAAAGAATATGACTGAAATTCAATATCTTAATTGACATTCTAATCGCGGAGAATCGATATTAATTTAATAATAAATATTTCCGCTATTCTTTTTGAGGAAAATTCCCTATTGCTTTAAGTGTCAAACTTTAGAAAAAAGTATACATTTCGTGAGACATTAACACGTATTTTACAATGTAAATTGGATAATCTACATGGAAATAATCTACTATGTGCCTCTGGAGCACGGGAATTATATCGATTACTTTGATTTCATCGCTTAGCGTAATTTGCAATATTCAGTTCGTAGCATCAATTTATGAGTCTCGTATTTCGCTCACCACACAGTCGCTCTATCGAGAGAGATGCACGGGTGATTAATTATCAGTGTAGGACCCGATTTCCACGTTATTGCGCTCACTCGAGCGTCTGCGGTCACTTCAGCAACGGCGTCCCGGGGCTGTTAAAACGTTATCTTGATTGGCAGGAACGAAGCAGCAGCACCGTTCGAAATTTAATGGCCGGATTGATATTATATTATGTCCCTCTCGCCGCGCACGGCCGCTCAGGATTTTCCGCGGTTACGGGGCGCCCCGAAACCGGAAGTCTTCGAATTTTGGTGGTATCTGTGCCGACGTGCGGCGGCGGCGGCGGTGCGTCCGTACTCGCGTAATCGATGTTTAGAACCCGGCCGGATCAGATTCCTCGCGAATTCCAATTTCGCTCTACTTCATTACTTCCCATCCTCGAGCCCATTTCGCGCCGTAGACGGTATTCAGGCGATATTATTGCCGTTTCTACAGGGTGTCCCGGAAGTCACCCGGAAATCCGGCCCGTACAAATTCCGCGACAAATCAAGCTTTCGCCGACTCTCATTTATCGTCTAAAAATCGTAAAAATATTCCCCAAACCCATAAGAAATTGCATAAAATATTTCTCTTTCAATTGAGATTTGAACACTTGTTAAAGTGTTCAAATCTCGATTGAAAGAGAAATATTTTATGTGATTTCTTATGGGTTCATATATACGCTGAAAAAATTGTAGTCTCAACTTGAAAAATTTTCCTTTTATTTTTATAACAGCTCTCTTTTAGAACAGGCACTAAAAAGTCTCTTTTAAAAAATCTATCGTAGGATATTTCAAATTGTCAAAATGTCGCGATTGAAGCAATCGCTGGAGAACGCCACCTTATACATTTTTTACATATTAAACAAAGTCGTGGAAAATGTTGATCTTATTATCTGAAGCCACGCCTGTCGTAAGATCAGCGCGAGGGAATCTCAATGGAAAGCGAAGCTTTCGTGTAAAGTCAACGTCATCGTGATTTCGCTACGTGCGTTTACCTTATCGACCAGGTATCGCGTTAAAACTGTTACGACAAAGCTGTTATTAACACGGGGCAATAAAAGGAAGCCATGCACGCGAGGTCGCGGAAAAAAAAGCCGAGAGATCCCGAATAGATCTAATACTTAATCATCGTAACGTAATTCGACAAGGGGAGGGGCGTGTTATCGCGAAACATAAACTAATAAAGTTCGTATTTACGGAAACAAGCAAAAATGGCGATTGTAAGAATCCGATTAAATTCTGAAGAAACATCGCGCACTTGCGAAATTACCCGGCTCATTAGGTTTCGTGAAAGATATACGCGGCAATTTTGCAGAATACATTTAAGCAATAAAGCGCGAAACACAATTAAATTAAAAGCGAGTGAGATTGATTAATCTTTCCTCGCGAAATTACCAACACATCCATCAACTCTCTCCTCTGACTTCGCCGAAGGAAAGTATAACAACGTACATACGTATATTATATATACGTTATTGCCGCACTTTGTGCGAGCCCAGGCAAGTGCGCGGGCGCTCGCGAAAATTTACGTCTTTGCGGTGTTTTCGTTTTATTAGCCACGAAGCAATATAGCGTTGGCCCACGAAATTTCTAACGGTTGTTTACCTTGCCTTGCAGCCCTCCTGGATGCGGAGTCGGGAATACTGGGACGACAGTTTCGAGGCACGTTTCGCGGAGCTGCGGAAGGATCCGACGAGACCACCCTTGAAGGTAAGTTAATTAATCGTTGAAATATTCACGCGGACACGTGGACGACTCGCGTGTACGTGATAACCCTAAAATTGAATTGTCCAATAAAGAAGCCTTCGTTTGACGATCATCACGTTAAAAGCGCACTGTCACGTGTTTATGACACGTTCGTAAATTTTAGCAGAATGACAGTGCTCGCGATCTAATCTAATTACAGTAAAAGTTTAGGAGTCGGCCAAAATAATTACGACGAACGAGACGAATATTAAAATGCACGGTTCAAATAATACTGAGGCTGTTATAAAAAAAAAATTAATTGTTTGCCGAATCTAAACTGTAAAATGTAGACACCACAAATGCATTTATTATCACGAAGTTTCTAATTCTACTCATGTTTGTTACATTATTTTATTTTATTCGTGTTATTACGACTTTTTTAAATATACCGTAAAAAATTTAAGATAACAGCGCAGCTGCAGATGGTTGCAGGTGTTTCAGGGTGGGAGGGGGGAGAGGAGATTATTACATGGAATTATCAGGTATAAGAGAAGAGTGTAAGACGATATAAACAGTGAAACGTTCTGGGGCGAATACGAGCTATCCGCGTTTGCTCGTGCGAGAGCTCTTCTCAGTGCTTTCACGTTGCCGTTAATGCGAGAGCGAAGATTTACGACGCCGTGGGAGTGTAAAAAGCTCGTTCTGACGCGCCCTGGGAGAATCGTGAAATCGGGAAGCAGGCTTTGTTTACGACGTTATAAAGCATTTCGATTTTCTTTCGAGTTACCCTTGCGATCTGTTTTCCACAGCCGCCTACTTGAATTCATGATATCCGCATTTCCAATCATATGGTTTTCCGTAATTTTCTTTTATTTACCGTGACGAACGCATTTGAATCTCAATTTACCAATTTATTAGCGACCCTAATAATTCAGTTGTTCAATTATTGTCTTTCTGGATTTGTAAGGAAAATTGTTATTATACAATTATATTATTATAATACAGAGAGAGAGAGAGAGAGAGAGAGAGAGAGAGAGAGAGAGAGAGAGAGAGAGAGAGAGAGAGAGAGAGGAAATGAGAGAGAATGGTGAATAATTAGTGATAAAATCGATTTTCCGTGATAATCAAATAATTAATATATTTATAATTGATTTTATATTATAACGATAATATTGACTTTATTACATAGCGTTCAAACATTCAAAAAGAGAAATAAAAAGCATTTAGAAATCCTTTACGATACTTAGAGTGAAGAATATTTATGAGCACCGTTGCGCGCGTAAGTAGTAAAGGTACGCTTCTGCTCAGCCGCGCGCGATTTCGATCACTAGCACTAAAACGAGTTCTTCGTCATCTCTTGTGTTATTTACAGTCGCTTCCTTTCGTATGCAAAAATCATCGGATGAATAAATTACAGCTTGTATAAAACGAGTTAATTAACTTCCGATTATAATTAAAAACAATATGCAAATTTGGTCCTTTCGTGTGACATCAAACGCGGTAATATTGAAAACAACGTTGAACAAATATTAACGCAATGAGTTTCTCTAGTGTAATAAAATTGATAGCCATTAAAAAATCATTGCGAGCAATGAATATTTCATAATTACAAACATAATAATTATTCAATGAATGTAATAATTATTTAATAAAATCTAATAAACAACATTTGTCGCGCTTACTGAAAACTATTACCTATTAAAACGTTGCCACATAAATTCAATATGATTTCAATATTAATGTCTCGCTGTATAAGCACATAGATAAATTGTATATTGCACATTTTTTACTCCTCGCGCGCATCGTCGCGAAAGTTAGTTATTTGCTTATTTGCCAACGAGGAAAACGCATTGCGTGACGCGTACACGGAAAAATCTTCCCTTTCATCCCTACGTGCGCGTCGCGAGTACTCCCACATGTTGCGGTTTTCGGACAAACCTTTGTACAGCTCCTATTAACCGTCGTCCCTAGGACCCATGGCGGTTTGCTCTTGACGAGACAACTGACAGAATCGTTTGATCAAAGCTCGGGACAACTCCATTACGACCCAACGAGCACAATTTTCTATGTCCATGCACTTTCGCGCAATCGTATATCGCACAGAGCTTCTCAGCTCTAATCATAATAATGCTCGCGGTCGTTATGGAGCTCGCAATTACGCATTTTAGCACTCGGTCGATTGTAGATGTACTGACGAAAGACGGGATCACAGGAGCAATTTGGTTACGCGCGGAGCGAATGGTTACCGTAACTTTTATATCGCGTGGCTTGGCGGGAGAATAATATTGCGAATGCCATTTTATATATGCCCGCTCGAAAGATGACGGGAGAAAGTACGATTTTCCATGTTGAAAGAAATTTAATATTTTATCCCGAGATACACAAACGCAAGTTACAATATTGTATAAGCGGCATTAGTGCAAAGCGCATTAATATTGTTACGCATTTTTGTAACTTGTTTTTTAAAAACCTTTTATTTTGCAACTCTTGTCAACTTTGGGGGTTGGTTGCGTGATGTAATAAATTAATACGCTTCTTTCGCGTATGTGTGGCTTTGTTATTTCTTCGCCGCAAAATTACGACCCGCGCGTTAACGTGGCGTCGCGCCAGCCAACGGCGCGGGTAATTACGCGTAGAAAGAAGGAATTCTCCGTCGTCCGTGTGGGGTAATCGCGCGGAAAATCTGGAATATGTAAAATTCATTCGCGAGAGGAGCGTTTCGCCCGCCCTCATCATCCTCCTCCCCCTCCTCCCTGTCGATCCTTCGATTCGTCGTCTCGACGGAAATAAGACGTTCCGCGAATGAATTCCGAATGATCCGCTGCGCGGGATCAGGTAGATATCGCGTACATTTTAAACAGGGTTCAAGGCGGGATCGACTTGCTGATTCGCGTAATGAAAGAAGCTCTACGAGAAGAGGAAATACCTACCGCGCAAGTTAAATAATTTTTCCGAAGGAGAGCGGACGTGGGCAATGGTGTTTTGACGCGACTTGAAATCGTCCGTTGCCGCTTCTACTTTCCACGGTGTGAGAGGCAGGAGTTGCAGCACGTAATTACGAGTTTCTTGTTTTTCTCCAGATGTTGTCGCGAGTCGCAACGCGCCTCTCCTAGTAAAAGTCATTGCGCGCCGGTATAATTGCTTTCTCGCCGAGTATATACACTCCCCCCTCCCCTCTCTCTCTCTCTCTCTTCCTCTCTATCCGTCTCTGCACTTTATTGGTAGATCTCTCGCTCTCCGTGTTCCTCGAAGAAAATTGCGAGGGATATCCCGCGCGTCGTTTGTGATATTCGGAGCCGCGCGAGCTAAGAGAATCTCAACTCACGCTCCGTCAAGAAAATACTCGTTCGCTCCGGTCTCGAGTTAATCCCTCCCCTTCCCGGGATTACGGATCCGGATGCTGCGGATGTCGAACGCGACGAGGCGAAGTTTGTTTGGCCAAACGTACGAGAATACTCGAGCCGATTCATCGTAAAAAAAATGGAGGGGGGGGAGAGCCATTTCCCAACTTTCGATAAACGCATCGCTTCACAAACTGTGATATATATCTCCTCTTTCTCTCCTCTCCCCTATCTTTTTCTTCGTCCTTTCGTATCCGGTGTAAACAGAGTTCGACACGTTCGACAATACTGGCTCATCAGTCCATTGTCGTCAAGACTACAATAGCGCGGGCGGTGACGGCGGCCCTTTGGAAAACGTGCTCGACAATGGCGGGAAATGGGCGCGATTTCGGCGATCGGGATGCACCGAATGCACCTGCAAGTCGGCGGACTTGTAGTCCCCTCGGATCTGGATTCTGTCCGTATTGATACAGGAATATCGGAGGTAGCGATGTCGCGTGAGCCTCAGGAAGGAAGCGTTCTGTCAAGTCGCATGGTAATCGCTATCGGTTTATAGAAAGTCGATTGTGATGATAACAAACCGGATGCAGCGGCAGGATTCTTCAGAACTTTTTACAGAAGCTATTCTTCAAAAATATATTGTAATGGTAATGTTGTGATGAAAAAAAATATATAATCCACAAAATAACAATTTGCAATCCTTGCAAAATAATAATTTAAATAATTAAATAACTAAAATTTTTTACTAATTCGTAGAAACACACAGTGCAATTTCTCATAATCTAAAATTTTATAATTGCACAATAAACGTGTAACGTCAACTTTGAATCGAATATGTATTGATATGTATTCGCTTGGTAGCTCGCGGATTCTTTAAATGTCTCGCATCAACAAGCCAATTATGGCGATGTATCATCTAAGGCATTTGAAAGATTCGTTAACGAGGTTCCTGCGCATATCTCTCTCTCTCTCTCTCTCTCTCTCTCTCTCTCTCTCTCTCTGTGACAGTGTTTCGGTGCTAGGGCTTCTCAAAGAACACTCGCATTCCCGCTTGTACGCGCGTACCATCCCCTCCGTTTTCTCGACATTCCTCGCAGGCGTACAAAAGGGCACGACACGAGCACCTCTTGACAGATGCACGGGTGCATAAGGTACTGCAGACTATGAATATGCGAGTTTAGCATCTGGTGCTGCAATGTCGAACGGAGGAGTACTGAAAGAGAATGTGTTGTTTAATCTTGCAATAGTGAGTCTCACAGTCTCGTAGATAAGCCAAAGTCTTTCTTACCATACTTGTTTTTTTAATTCGAGAAAATCCGCATACATTCAAAGTTTCTATTTCCGCTTCACACATCATTGACGGATAAATAAAAAATATTGTAATCACATTCCTATGGATACTTTTAATTACATTTTTCCAACGTTACCCTATTAGTGACCTCACAAAGGATGAAAATACGAAATATTACATATAAAAATGTAAGAAGATTTAGATGATTCTCCTTAAAGGTTTTGCAACGTTTGATATTTTTTTATTGGTGCTTTGATATACAGAATATCCAAAATTTACGAATAAAAATATTATAGCTCTCGAAAAATTAAATAAAATAGGTACTTGCAAATTTTTATTTCATCCATCGCGTATTTTACAAGCAGTTTCTGAGATATAAAGATTTAAATCAGAGATACTACATTTACAATTAAACGATCCCCCGTATCAACTATAAAGTCGCATGACTATTTATACGCAATTTGTAATTAACCAGCTTTAATGTCAAAAACCACTGCTCGAAATAAAAGTTTACAATTTAAATAACTATTTTAATTAATTTTACGAGATTTTTTTTTCTACGGTATTTCGATTCACAAATTTCGAAATATACCTTTAGCATAGAAATAGTACAATGTAATTCCAGATACCATGGTTATTATTCAAGTTACATTGATCGCTATTGCGGGATTCGTAACTTATTGTTGGTCTTTCTCTCGTAAAGAATGAAAAGTTGAAACATGCATTTTCGAAGTGTTTGCATCCTGTTTATTACCCGCTCTCCTTACAGTGAAATAGTAAAGCGTGAGAAGTTTAACGTGCGTTCCACTTTTGCGCCTTCGTATTTGTTCCTTCGGTCGCGTTGTTTACTCCTTCGACGACACTATTTCATTCTCGGTCGATGTATAAATAGCGCAATCCAGAGATATACATTCAAAGCCCTCGAACAAAGTGGCAAGCCTCACCCGAGAAAACACTCGGGATTATTTGCATTCTACGGAGAAATAGGAGAGATGAGCCAACTTCGTGTCACATTCCATCTTTCCAGGCCAATCGGAATTGTGGTGCGCGAATATTTATATCATCCGCCAAATGATAAATAGGATCACGGGTTTGAGAACATCGAAAAGTAATGGTGGTAACTCTGTAAGTTATTTTTTTGTAACAAACATATATCCGCAGGCGTTATAAAGCAAGATTATGCCTTTTTTAGATAAAAATAATAAAATCTTGTTATAATATAGAAAAATGTGCAAAATTTATGACGAATTAACTTCAATAAACGCTATTATTACGTTAAACATTAAATTTTTAATGGGATTAAAATTTCTAATAAAATTCTTTGCTAAGTGTGTTTTATTAAAAATTTTGATCTCATTAAAAAATTTATTCCGTAACGTAACGATAGCGTCTATTCAAGCTAATTCGTCATAAATTTTGCTTTTAAATTTTATTATAAGATTTTATTATTATGGGGTTTTATATTACATGATACAACTGCGCAAGGCACCCGTGATTATACATAACAATTTTTCCATGGCGTATGTAATGTTGCGAACTTCTTAAGAGAGTTATTTATACGTTACCGCGAAACTGCATATAGAAGTTGCACCCGGTAGCTACATATTCCCGAAGTTTGGTCTTTACCGTTGGGAGATTCGAAAAGTTCGGCGGTTTGTTACAGTGTTAATGGTCCCTTGACCAAATTTTTTAATCTTAATAACGAGATCAAAACGAAAAGAGATATGTGTCCTGCGTTTTTCGCAGCACATTTTTTTTTTATGTCGCGTTTGCACAGAGTATAACAAAACAAACAAAAATAAATTTGTGTACTAACGTTCTTTTTGATAACGTCATGGAAGAAAAATAGAAGGCAGAAAAGTTACATAAATCGTAGGAATAAACATACTACGTACGCAATCCTTACGTATTGCGATTAAAAAATACTGTAGCTTTTTTTTTATAATTACATTTTTTTCTCATCAGTCACACCTACTTTGGAAAACTAGATTTAATGTTTAATTTAACTATTAAAAAAAAATGAAGCTTTTCCTCTTCCGTGTGCTACACATTGGGGATCAGGAAAATATTTAAATTTGCTGCATGCAGACGAAGACGTTAATCTTGTCTCGAAAACCCGACTGCAGCTCCGCTCTAACGAGATTCCTGAATTTGTATTCACGAAGAGCACGACGAAGCGATGGGGTTTCGATTAACCTCGATCGAGTCCTCGTTCGAGACATACTATCCTAGAGGCGACTTGTAAAAAAAAAAAAAAGAGTAGAACGCACGCAAACAACACAGTGGCAATTTTGCATCGCGCCAGATCATCGTGACGAGTTACGGGAGATAAGACGCCGCTCTTCTCTCTCTTTCTCCGCCTGCGTCCTACTTTTCTCTTCTTGGCCTCCCTTGCCTCGTTACCTTTCTCCTTCTTTCCGGTTATGTGACCGATGCTCGTAAAAAAGCTCGGAAAGAATGCCACGCTCTTTCTCTTATCGTCAGTCGCCTATCCGGCCAACGACTCAACGACAGATACAACGTAATGAAACGAGGGAACGGCAGGGCTGCAAGGGTCGTACATCAAAACTCACCCCCCTCCCCTCCCCTGATCCTCTTACGACCGTCTCCATTTTTTATCCGCATCGCAATTTTTTACGGGCATGCCCCCGATCAATGGGCGAGAATGAAGCGGGGTACCTCTGACGATCTACTCAAGGATCGTCGCGGCTCGCATTGGATCGCGAAACTTTACGATCCTCCCGTATAACCTCTCTCGCTTATCGATATTACCTTCCCGCTGCCGCCGCGCTTACCACCCTCCCGTCGTCGTTCCCGTTGTCGTTGTACCAAGGGGAATGAAGAAATATATCCGGACGCGATCCAGACGACGATCGCACGACCGGCTTTCCAATTTAAAAGCCTGATCGCTTTCACTCTTCACGGGGATCATCCCGATGATCGTCCGGTGAGTCCAACCGATCCTCCACCCTCTCCTCCCGCACCCGCGGACGTCGGTACGTCGCGCTGTCTCCCGCGGTATTAATATTCGGTGCCATTAACAGCGCAGCAATTGCTTTCACCGGCCGAGAGACACGCTCCCTTACGCTTCAATCTGAATTCCAATTCGGTTCCCCGCGTTCGGGGTATAATACCCGGTGGCTGTGATTGCGCGCGGTACTCCTGGTACACGCCTCCATCTTCCCGCTCGGTGTCGCGGTTAAGGACGATAATAGCGATTCGAGCAAGTAGCTGGCGAAGTTACCGGCGAGGTGACAAAGTACAGAGGGTCGTGCAGAGCGGGTAAAGGGGACGGTGATTCCCTCCCCGTCGTCCCCCCGCCCCCTCCCCCCGTGTGCTGCACGCTGTAGGTGGTGGACCGGTGAGAACGGGCGAGGGCAAAGGGCGAGGGAGAGTGTATTAAAGGGGCGCTATGACCCGATGCGCTTGTCTCATGCATACCAATAAGCCCTCGCTGCTGTGCGTCTCGTATGTATGTAGCCGAGTATCCGCCTGCAGCTTGCCGACAACTTCGCTTATTTGTCCTGTGAAATAGATTCCGCGTCGCTCTTGGCCCTTGACGGCGCTCGTGATCAAGATTGCCGTCCGTATGTACCGATGCGCGATAGACAATGTTGTGAATATATAGATTAAATTAATTATATTCCATCATTATTTGATCGTCGTTCATTTAGCACCTTGAGATAAATTGCCTGAAAGGCCTATGACACGTACAAAACCGAGGATTTGTATTCACAGAATTTTTGAGGTGACATAATTTACACACACATTAACAATACCAATTGTATATAAAGTTATGAAACAGAATTTTAGTTGTAGTATTGCAAAATTTTTTTTAAACTAAAAAATTGTATTATAAAAAAGTGAAAAGACCACGTAAAACGATATAAATTAAAATTATAATGTACAGTAAATAAATTAATCAAGCCAATAGATAATTTATTAAGATTATTGTAATTAAGTAAAATATTACATTATAATTCTACTCTAAACTAATTGTAAAAAATTTAGAATGAATTTAATGAATGAGTTAATGAATGAAATTTTCTCGCATAATTTATATTGCGAATTTTTTCTTTTAAAATATTGTCGCACGATAATATAAGATTTTTATCTTAATCAGTAAAAAAATGTCCGTTCTCTCGCGTGAGAGCCAATATCGGACGGAAAATAATCTGCGATAAACAATACGCCGGAAAACAACGTTAACCCTCGCCGGGGAGAGGGGGGGGGGGAAGGAAGGAGAGAGACGAGCGCGACTGGCGGAATACGACCGGCGAAACAAATTTTGATTAACGAGAGAGCTTTCGCAATTTCGGGAGCGCGTTCCGCGCGAAAGAACGCTCCAATTTGTCCGCGTAGTGAGCGCGAAATCAAATTAAGGCAGACGCGAATTTGATCAGCGGCGGCGGCCGGCGGTGGCCGGAGCCCGAAATCTCGGTGGAAACGCAGAGCTCGGACGAAACGCTCGGAGGGCCGACGACTAATGACAGTTACCGCTGTGAGTTGATTCCCGCTTAAAAGATTTACGCCCGCCTTGTGTAGCTTGCAAATCAAATAACTGACTGGCTTCACCAAAAGTACTCGCGCTCGCGAACGAAAAACCGAAACGTCTATTTGCTCTCCTGAGATTATATATATTTTTTTTAATCTTCATAAAGTTAACATTTCTTACATCTCACTTGTGGATTAGAAATGTGATATGTAATCAAATTTTATTTATTTGTAACAATTATAATAATTACAATTTCCCTCGATAGAGATGACTATTATATTCTATAATAATATTTTATATATTGTTATATTTTTTCACTTGCAAGAATTGTTGATTATCTAATCTAGCCGTGTGAAAATAATTTAGCATATAATTTATTGTGTACAAGAGAGAAAATTGGATGGCTGTCGAAAGCGTCACTTTTCCGAATTGGCGCATCGAAGCAAGTGTAAACCTGGAACTTTGGAGATATTATCATCCGCTGACGTGTCCCAAATTGCATGAATTTACCGCCGACAACACATAATAAATCGCGCGTATTGTGTCGAGCGTGACGTTGCGTCTCACGTTATTTGAATTATTAACTCGCTACAACGGTATGTGTATCAATTACGCGATATTGACATTGTCGTTCCACTATTACGTGTCATTGCAGAAAGAGAGAGATGGGAAGAGACCGAGAGAGCCAGAGACCGCGTTATTACGGCCGAGTTAGAATCGATCGTACTTATCATGTGTCTATCAAAGTATTCTCTGTGTGAATATACAACGAAAGGCGAGTCGAGTATCGATTTTGAATTAGAAGATTACGCAGGATCATTGGGCTTTAATTGAAACGCGAATTAGCACTGGCCGATATGATCGCGCATGAGATTGCAGTTAGAAGCAATCGGAATCCCGCGTATCCGAAACTGTCATGGTATTCCTAATTTTTCAGCCGTCAGCCGAAACATCCTAATAATTACTGTTTCGAACGAAGGGTGAGCAACAACGTCGTACCGCGGAAACATTCGAGCCTATATCGTGTCGAGTTCTGCGTTCCCGCGATTTAAAAATCCGATCGCGCTTTAATTGCATTCCTGTGCGAAATATTAGCAACAAAGCGAGCAGCAATAAAATCGCGTGATGGCACACGCCCGCATAGCCGAGTCCCGTCGGAGGGAGGAGAAGCGGGTGCAAAAAAAAAAAAAGAGAGGAATGTCATTCGCACTCCACTTCAAATATCGACACGCCGACACTCGAGACAGATTGGGACACTCTTTTTAAACGCGAGCCGAGAGAGCGCGGAGTCTCTGCCAGACGTAAACTAATAAATCGCGGCAAACCGTCTCTGCGAGCCCCGAGATCCGTTTCGCCGGCTGCGAAACGCAGATTAATAGTGATGAGGCACGGCAGTGTATCAATTACATTGTCGTTATAACGTCGTCAAACCGATGCCGATGTCGCGCGAGCTAATTAACGAATCTCCATATTAGCAGGGGCCGTTGAAAATCGAGATCGACTGGGTTGTCTTATTGCCCTGGTAATAGATCACTTTGAGTGATCCTGATTAACGAGTGCGCGAATCAGACTGATCGATGCAGAACGGCGCCGTCACTTTGACTGCATCGTGGATTAAAATTTTGTCCGATTAATTTTGCTTTTAGCTGTAGGTGAACAGCATAATTTAACCAATAATATAACACGTCAAATTCATGATTGATAACAATGAAAAATTCTAGTTTTAATCAATTTTTTTTTTTCATTGATATAAAATCGAGTCGTCAATTATTAGATAAAGAGATATTTTAGTTCCTGCATAATTGTGTTAGCGTAAAAGTCATATCGCAGTAAATGAACTAATAAGAAATAGAAAGAATCCATATAGCAAAATGCTAGAAGTGTGCCAGCAAATTCAATCATGCTAGAATAGATTTCTATCTACCGTGTTCTCTTTAAAACTTAGTTTCTGTCATTATGACGTCAGTCATAATGTAATAGAAATGCAGCAAGAATAGAGCACATCTTGCCATTATGATATCTTAATGCAAAGCAATTGTTTTCTGATTCGTTTCTACCGATGTCAGAAAAACGATAGAAAAAAATTTCATTAACAAAATATGCAATAGATGCTCCTAGCAGGTTTAGTTAATTAAAAACATAAATAATTACGCATAATTACATCCGTATGTAAAATAGTTTAATTTTTACGTTAAACATTTTTTAAATTAGTATTAGCTCGAATACAAAGAATTTTCATCAACGTGTTTCACGATTAATTATTACTTTCGCAAAGGCTCCTCAGCAATGCTTCCGGCTGTATTAGATATTTTATGAAAGGCAGCATTAACCTATACACGCTTCCAGCATATTGCTATTTGTGGCACGTTTCTGATAAAACTCACGACGCTATCGTGTTTCTCTGTTGCAGGTTATCCTTGTGCCTCACAGTCACACGGATCCGGGATGGCTGAAGACGTTCGAACAGTACTTCCACAGCTCCACGAGGAGCATCCTAAATAACATGGTCTCGAAGCTGCAGCAGTGGCCGAACATGACCTTTATCTGGAGCGAAGTTTCATTCTTATCACTGTGGTGGGACAGGTGAGTGCATTTTATGTGCATATGCGATCAAGCGTTTTACAATATTTGCAAATAAAAAGGGAGGAAGGGAAGCACACTTCAAATGCCTCGCGTCAGAAAATGCGTCGGGAAATATTTTTCAAATCATAATATATTTATATAAAACGAATGTACATGGACTTTCGCTCCTTTCTACGTTTAAATTGAAAATGTTGAGGGCCGTCATGACAATAATAAAATACAGTTAACAAACAGTATAAATGTGTAAATTGTAGAAAAGCTCAAATAATACTAAGTTGCATAATGGTGCAGAAAAAGCAAATAAAAAAAAAATAAAAAAGATTTAGTTTCAAGCGGCATCCTGCGAATTTCCGATAAAAGCTGCGAGCGAATCGTTATTCTCGGAATTCGCGAGGTATAATTAATATTGCTTTTCCGATCTATAGTTCTCTTAGGGGATATTTCATTAATGCAAATGTTGGCTTCTGCATTTGTAATTGAAGACAAACGCCGGTTAGTTAGTGTGCTGAGTAAACTACGAATTTTTCCGCAAACTTTTCTCGAAATTGTAAAATGTGGCTTCGGTGGAAAAGAGAGCACGCTATACATGACGCGGAGAAAATGAACCGTCTCGCGTATGTCTGATAACTTAACGTATGCGTTTTCCGCTTTCGAAATTCGAACTCACGACTGACGAGTATATGACTGATGAGCTTTTTATCGACGATATTCCACTCCTTTGATGAGGAGAGAAATGCTTCAACAATGATATTGGCTTTTGCATTTCTAATTAAAGGTAAACTGTTCCGTGCGCGCGTGTATTAAGTAAACCGTACGTTTCTCGCACGCAAGCATCTTCTATCTCGGAAATGGATTGTTGTAAAATAGGTCGGGAGGGGGGAGGGGGGGGCGATAGTATCGGGAACTGGATGGTGGTGATTCTCGGTGAATCACTTGGCGCTTGAAAGAACGGGGCGGAAACCCGAGAACAACGGCGAACGGTGGTTCTCCGCTACTTAACGAGCCGCGGAAAAACTCGGGGTGGAAGTAGGGATGAAGAAGACGGAGAAGTGTCACGAGTGGATTCCGAGAAAAGAGAGACAGAAAAAAGAGCGGGTAAAATGATAAGTTCCAGATGAGTTTCACTGGGGAGCTCGCTTTCATTACTCTTCTCCAGTTGTTAGAGACAGAATGAGATCCCGCAGGTTTGCTCAAAAGTAATTTTTACTCGAGGATTTAGTCACTCCGCGGATTGATACGGTTTTATTGGATCACTAGGAAGAAAACGGCGCGGAAATGCTTGTGAATTATTAAGTATAATCCGAGCTGAAGGGTTCTCGTAAAAACTGAGATGGCTATATACGTATAATCGATTACAAAACTCACGATAAAATACTGGTGAAATATACTTTTGTCACTTTTGTGTATTTTAAATATGCTGCTGTAGACGTACCCTCATGTAACCTCATGTACCACCAAATTGTTTTGTATATTTTTTATTTCATTTGGTTACATCGTATTTGATTTTTGTTAAATTAATATCAAATAATTATAGTTGAATTAATAGAAAATATTAAAATAGGCTTTAAAAGATTTGCATCAATTTATATATGTTCTTTAAATAAACATTTGTTAAAAATGTACAATAATTACATGATTATTGTATGTACAGAACAATTTACTTTTACAGACTGATATCAAATTTTGTTTTAATAAATTTTAATTATTTGTAAATCTACAATTGATAATTTCTTTTAATAAAATTTGATGTATTTTCAACAATTCAAGACTTTATTTTTAGAAAAAGAAATAGTAGTTCAGAATAATTGCTTTCATTCTGTTTTATTTCGAAATACTTATCTTGAAGTTTCGTATATAACCAATCAAACCGAATGCATCCGACGTGCACCGAAGCCCTGGAAACGTAAAAAGCCAGGAAATTGTATCGGCATCCGGCGCATATAAAAAATTTATTACATCGGTGGCAGTGCAGTTTAAACAGACTCACGTCGAGGAAAGCTCATCCTCAAAACGCCCCAGTTTAGCCTGGACGTAACCACCTTAGGCTTTAGCGACCTTAAACCAACCTACTAGCCACCTGGGAAAACAGAGAGAGAGAGAGAGAGAGAGAGAGAGAGAGAGAGAGAGAGAGAGAGAGAGAGACATATAGCAGGTGGAATCCGTGGTGGCTTTATGGCCGACATAAACGACGTAATGTGGAAACCACCTTCGAATAGGGAAGGATATGTAGGTCGTACATAACACTCGGACGCACAAATCACGTAAATCCTAGTTGGCTGAAATGCGACGGTGGTGGCGATAAATATGATTTGCAACTCCGAATTGCGTGATAGCCAGTATAAAACAAACGCGAGTCAGGCCGGGTCACGCGAGAATGATTAAATTCGACATTGATTCAAAGTCGAATCGGGACTGATCATTCACGGCGGAAAATTATTATTTCCGCCCAACGCGAAATCAACTTTATGCGCAGATATAAACTTTGTCTTCGTTGAATTTAGAGTTGATTTTTCGAGTACTTTTTTATATTAAACTAGACTTTTATGTTTTACATTCTTATATTCTTATACTCCGACATTTTCTGACTGACTGCAATGAATTACTTGAGACATGAAAAATATTCTTTCATTTAATCTTTGAAAGATTCGGGAGTCTATTTTTTGAAATTCGCATTTATTTTCTCTTATCTCAAGCTTCATCTTCATTTTCAGTGCTCATCCGACGAAGAAGATGGTCATAAAAAGATTAGTCAAGGACGGTCGACTGGAAATGACCACCGGAGGCTGGGTCATGACTGACGAAGCGACTTCTCACATTTACGCTATGCTGGATCAGCTCATTGAAGGTAAATATTCGAAGAAAGTCACGTACATATTAATCATTTTGAAATATTAAATTAAAAATTATTTTTACATTCACAAATTGTGATTGCTAAACAATCTCTGGAATAAACTTGCAATTGCAAGGAAAGAAGAAATAAATCGATATATAGAAATAAAACTCGAGATTTTTTTCTAGGTTTGTATAAGTGATTTAAATTTTAAATAAATCTGAAGATACTTTTAAAATTATAAAACCTCTAAATTAATTATAATATAAAAATTAACAAAGAAAAATATGAAAAGAAAACAAACCCAAAATGTAGCTTAACAATCGCATTAAACAGTAAAAAATCAAGAATTTCAAAAATTACGTTCAACAAATATGAAAAGTTAAACTAAATTTGAATATCGCTTTTATTGTTCTTAATCATTACGTCGAACGTACTATACAATATATATATATATAGAAAATATCAAATCTAATATCAAATATGACACGAGAATCGCCGAGATACGAACGTAAAATGTAAAACTCGCTGAACTGCAAACCACGATAAAAAAAGGGGCCATAAAAACGGAAACGGTGAAAGTTCCGACATGACGAGGAAGGATATTCTCTTTCTTCCGGCGCTATAAAAATCAGCCGGCGCTTTAAAACACTCTATCGACAACCAAAAGGACGTCGGAATTCCGGCGACCGGTAGATAGCTAGGTAGGATATCCCTGTCGTTTGCTAGCCAAGTGCCGGTCGGCAGGAAGCAATAAGGATCCCCACCGATGCAGTACGCGAAAGGGAGAAGATTCGAGTGGATGGAAAGGATTTCTCCCGTCCTGCTATGCGGCAGGACTACGGGGGAGGAGAAGAAAGAGGGGGAGGAGGAGGAGGAGGGAGAGAGAGTAATAAGGCGGCGGGTGCAAGCGGGTTTCTCAACGGAAAATTGCTCTCTGCCACGTCGTCGACGTCGTCGTCTCCTTCGTCCTCTCGGAGCCGTCTGATTACGAGCCTCACCCTCCTCTTCTCCGCCCCGTTCCTCTTTCTCGCAATGAAGGGAAAAGGATCCTTCTCGCTCTCGCTCGGTTTAATGTTACCGCGAAGGATTTTACCGCCCTCGTGGAAATTTCAGTTGGCGTTGATTACCTTTCCACGGGTCTCGCTCCCGCGTGCTGTATCGCCAGGATATCACGACGTGAAACGATTCTCTCTCTCTCTCTCTCTCTCTCTTTCCCCCCCTCTCTCTCGTACGGGGGAGAGGGATGGTAATAACTATTATCGTACGTATGTCGCATAGCTGCGGTAGGATTATTCCTAATGTTTGCCGGGTGTGTACCACGTGTGCCCGTTCTCCCTTCGAATATAGTGCAGTCGGGTCAGGCGTACCGTGACCTGATGCAACATAGAATACGTTGGCGGTCTCGTGGGTAGTTTCACGTCGGAGGTTCAATATGAGAAAAGGTTGTAAGAGCACCGAAAAGAATAGCTCTCGGAGAGAATTACTCTCGTACGATTATTAAAATGCAAGTCGAGCGGAAAGAAAGACTGGTCGATTTAATTTCGCGTATCTCAATTATTCGACGGATTGAATTCGGCATTGCAGAAATAGAAATTAATGTATCTAGCGACGATCATGCACAAAAAACAGAAATATAAGCAGCATATTGAATTTTTGTAACGCTATTGTTTATAAAATGTCTGTCTAAAAAAGACCGATATAATTTTCCAAGATTATAATTTTCTAAAAAAGATAGCTGTTGAGCTTTTCCTCAGAGAAACATGATTATTTTGATGATATGATAAAATATATATTTAATATTTTTATTTTTTAGAAAAAGTCATAATAAATTGCTTAACATGTTTCGTCCGTTTATTTAATAATTTTCCGATTTCTCCTTTCTTTTTTTTAGAAAATATTGATTTAATCTGTTCACATAATTGTTTTAGATATTAATTATTGAACAATCAGTAATCTATACAATATATAATTAATGACTTTTAACTAAGATTCAATAATCCTAGATGTTTATGCATAAACTAATTTCATGCACTAAACTTCATGCACTAATTTTTATGCAAAAAATAATTTCATATACGACGATAGTGTTAAAAAATGTTCGATAAATTGGGATATTTTCATGTAATTTTGTGAAACGACGTCGGCCACCCGGGCAACATGGAAATCCGAGTTTTAATTGTCACCTCCCTCCGCGTCGGATTCAGAAAACACATTACCGCCACCGCGCATCTCTTACCTCCGAACGATCCAAGCCAAACCGCGTTTGCGCGCATGCACAGCGCGCGACGCGGAAATTTCCGCGAGCAACGTACGATCATTAACGGCGGATGAAGGGAACGCGACAACAAAACGTACAGCATGTCATGACCGGTTTCCACACGTGCGAAACGCGTGTACAAGCAAGCACAAGGGTTGAGGACGCCGACGAGGGTCCTCGAGTCGCGCGCACGTTCGCCTGTACTCGCTCGAATAATGCATTCGCTCGCTTTCGTGTGTTCGCGCGTCCGCGCGAAATAATTGTCGCCGCGCTTGCTGCGGGTAACAGCTTGGTTTTGCGCTGGCCGGCGCAAAAACCGAACGAATTTCTCTATTGTACGCGCGACGGCGCGGGCGGTCCTCTTTTCCGCGTGCACGCTAATATGTATGTCCGGGCTTTGTGCGGCTGTTTAGTGCCACCTCCCCCCCCCCCTTCGTAACGCGTAACGAGGAGAACGCGGAACAATTTTCTTTTATCTCCGCATTAAACTCGACGTAGCCCAGCGCGAAATTTTTCGTAACAAATATGAACGCTGCTTCAGCCCTCGGTGTACCTCGGGGATGCATTTATCTTTGAGGTATTGTTCCCCGTATTCGCAATCGTATTCGTAATCGCAAAAAAAAATTATATACATATATCCAACGCAATAAAATAAATACAGCGTGATATTCTGTCGCAGGGTGAAACGTCTCTGTAAAAGAACGGGACTTGAGCTTGTGTAAGCGAGTGACTCTAATAAAAGTCACAGTTCATGTTATTGTAGAATGAAAACTGAGCCTGTACAATTTTCAAGTGATTTTTCGTTCCGCGAGATTTAGAAAGGTCTATACATCAGAAAATACGAAAATGTCAAATTACACCGCGTGTATTTTCCTTAGATCAGTTTTATCGCATCGATTTCGTGCCTCAGAGATTTATACATCTATTATAAATCTAGAATAAAATACTGTGAATTGCATCGATAATTCAATAACTCGGTTCCTCATCTCGCGATGACGTTTGCAAAGTGGATTATCGAGTTAAGACCAAAGGTGAGCACACAGTGCACGAATTATAATACAATGTCCAATATCGCGACGCGGGGGAAACGCGCGTTGGTCTCTCAATGGTGATTTCGCTTGGGCCGCGAGCATTTGCGATTTTCCCGGTGGCGCTGGCATTAAATTGAAATAATGCCACACAGGTGTATTAACTCCTAATTATTAGGTCACTGAATATGTATGGCGCGACGCGCGTTCGCGCCTAGAACGTTAAATTGCCAAGTTCGGAGCGGCCGCCGTTAACGACTGTCGCGCTAAACTGCCGGGCCGCCGCGTTGCTGGATATCCGATATATCGTGCACGCGTGTACTTTACTCACGTTACACCAAATCGAGCACCGCATCGGCGCAAATATTCGGCGCCGACATTCGCGATTGCGTAGACGGTGTCCCCTTTCACCCTCTGCCATCCCTTCCCGCGCCTGTAAACACCAGCCCTGCTATCGTCGATTTGCCGCGAGTGTGCATAAACCAAACATAAATCGCGCGCATTAATTAATCGAAAATGCAAACAAACAGCGCGCGCTCGTGCGCGCGATTACGATTAATGTATTAACGTAACTGCCATTATTTATATATCGCGAATCGATGATTGCGATTTCTTCGAATTTGAGAGACTATTCGATGACGTCAATTTTTTTTTTCAAGTTCGATATCTTTGTTAATGCAATTCAATATTACAATTACAAACGTCGCTGATTTTCGATCTCATCGAAAATTCATTTTCGATGTTGAGGAAATGAAAAATTCGCCTGGTATAATGATGCCGAATAATGCGCGTTGAATAATTCTTAGAAAAAAATGTGGTACAAAAATATGAAACGTCAGGTTTGAAAAATTAAAAATAAAAATTTCATAATTAGAAAAAATATGTAATGTATATTTTTAAAATATTTTATAAAATATAAAATAATTCCAGTAGAAATGTAACGTACGTCACGATATTTCTTACAAATTTATATGCATTATGCAACACTGTACTTGCTGTAGATATTTCTTTTTTAAAAAAAATTTGTAACATATTTTGTACATATGCACATAATGCACAACATTTCTAGAATTATATACAACCAAGATAAATTGTTTATATTGAAAATAATACATAAATTACAATAAAGAGACCATGAATGCCGTCGACGAGATTTTCTAATTATATCCAAAGCATTGTTCCGTCTTATAAAGTTGCGTCTTTGAGTGTCCGGTTCTCGCCTGGGCCGGTGTCACATTAAATCCCATTTCTCGCCTTCCTCTCGTCCAGAAAATTAATCTCCGCGAGCGGGCATTCAGGCGATGCTTCGAAGAGATAGCCGCCTACCTACGTCTTAGACTCCCGTTTCCTCGCTCGAGTTTCACGGCGCGCGAACAAAGGGGCGATCTTTTAATAAACGACGGCCAAGTATTAAACGTAATCCCCGCGCGAATGACGATAATATCGAAGCGAAAAACGACGGCCGTCCCCTCAGAACCGCGCGGCTCTCTTGCGTACTGATCACCATCCCTCCTTCGCCTTCTTTTTTTCTTTCTCAAGACAGGCTTCTGAAGATTCACCGCACATGTCGCCCTGGATAAAAGCGTTTACGTTGTGTCGTATTCCGAAAGCTTCATATTTCTCCCTGGGCCCGGCATTCTGTTTCCGCATTCTGTTTCGCTTCGTCCTCGAGTGCACGCGCATGCAGAGGGTAGAGTACCGTAATGTTGGTCTTAATACGTCCCTTAATGCGGGGAGAGAGTCTTAATACGTCCCGAGAAATTTGTAATAGAAGGATGTCCTCGTCGTCGTCCGGAGGAGAGATTACCGTAGATCGTCCCCGGAGACGCACGCCGAGATTAACAAACGACCGTCACGACGGCGAATTGATTTTCATCGCCGACGAAACGGTTCTTTTCTCGATCGAGCGGCGAGCATTCGTCTAATGGCCGCGGGATCCGCCGTGTATATACGGATTGATATTTGCATCGAAATAGCGCGCGCGACACAACATATCCCAGGCGCGGTATCTCGTGACTGTTCTATTTTCTCGAATTCCGAAATCCGCCAATTTCCGGAAATCCACCCGGTGCGAGTCCCCCGTGATCCCACGATGCATGCGACACGTCACGTTGCGCGGTGGTGCGCTGTGCCCGGAGTTCAGCTTGCGCGGTTGTTTTTCCGGTGTAGCAACTAACGCGTCTGTTTGAAGAAAACCGCCTGCAACCAGCGAGAGGGACAATTTTGCATGAGGGACGTGATTTTCTACCAGCAAAAAGTTTTTTCTTTTTCTTTTTTTTTTTTGAATATCGAATGTATTCGTTATTGAACGTAAATGTAATTTCGAGTGTAATTCGTCGAGGGGGGAATCCCGCGGTTTGGACAGATACCTCTCCCAGAAGGATATTCAAAAATTGCAAGTTTCGCCTCTGCTGACGCAGCCGCTGAACGCGGAAGTTATTGCGGCCGCGTCGTTGTTATTATTGTGAAACAGGCTATTGTTCCACGGGGCTACTACAGAATAGTTACGGTTATGGCCCTCGACTAGACGGAGAGAGCACTTTGGCCGAGAGAGCAGCTAGTTACAGGCGTTTTCGTCGCCGGGCGCGCCTCGCCTCGTAACCGCTCGCGGAACGATCGTGAAAATTTCCGTCGTTAAAAAGATAGAGCCCTTATTTCGCCGCTCGAGACGAGCGGTATACGGCAATAAACGCCGGCGCGCTTATTTCGCGAGAGTCGGCAGCGAGTCACGTTTCTAAACAACGTTCAATTACGATGAATATTGTACATTAACTAACTCCGACGTAGCGATTTGACGAGCTTGCAACACGTGCCGTGCATGATTAAAATTTAATTCGGTTAGAGTTTTCCAAATTGGCCGTATCATGCTTAAAGTAAACGAGACTCGGACTTTCACGAGTTTATTTATTTTTTTTTTTTAGCAAAAAATGTCGAGGAAGATAATATTTGTATATTTTTAAAATTATATTTTTGTTACGCAAAAAGGAAAATCGTACGGGTGAACGCACTGTTTCGGTTTTGTGTTGACAGATATAATAGGGAACGGACGCGACAGATGTGACGTGAAGAAAAAGTTTTTACGCAAAAATGTTTTAAAGTGAAAAGTTAAGGTTTGCGTTTTAAAAACCGCACATGAAAAACTCCACACTGCGGGGAAAATTATCACGCGAGGCACAATGCGGGCGCATTATGTGTCAGATTAAAGACTTTTCAGATGCACAAACCTGAGGATAACAATGTGAGCAAATTTGCGAAAAATATCGGGACAAAAAGAAGAACGTCGGGAAAAGAAGATTTGGAGGGGGGAGAGGGTTGAAGGGAGAAGATCTAAGAATAAAGTGACGTAGGCGCGGGTTGAAACAGAGGAGCTAAGATAATAGGCGGAAAATGGGCGGCATTTGAGGGAGGGTGATTATCTAAGCGGAAAAAAGCGGGGAGACGTGCGTTACACGCGGAAAGGAAAACGACGTACGCTTGGAGGATCACAGCGAAAAAAGAGAGAAAGGGATAGAGAGAGAGAGAGAGAGAAGGAAACAGAGGGCGAAAAGTAGGCTAACGAGATCCTGCGGTGGTCGGAAGACAATGGTACTTTCCCGTTCTTTTTCCCACCCTCTCTCGCTACTGTTCGTTCAATTTTTTTTCCAACGCCTTCCTTGCTTTCGCCTCGCCTCCCACGCGGGGGACGGGAGGGGCGAGGGAGATGAACCAAGGCGCCAGGAAAGGGGCCGTAATTAGATCCTCGAGTGTTGATCGCAATTGCAGTTTACTCCGACGAGATGAGAACGCAGAACGCTTCTCGGAAGTGCAAGACGAGCGGATGTTGCGTACAAAGTGTTACTGCATTTACGGCTCTAACTTTCGTCTCTTGCGTCGATTCAGCGATAAATACATTTACTTAGAGTTCACTTGAAGCAAAAATGAAAATTACGTTTGACACTTAATGTACGCAACAAACGAACGATTAAGAATGCAACACGTACATTTCAGTGCGTGTCATTAATACGTGAGTCGCTGTTAGGCGAGATAAAGATAAAATAAATAAGCGAGAAGTTGAAATACAAAAGAAAAAGATCTTAATAATGTATTTGTGTAAAAAAAAAACCACGATACGCTAAGCTTGCAATATGTATGCGATGGGAATATCGGAAGAGAGTACGGTTTCTTTCGTCCGTTTCTGCCCGGTGCATTCGGAATTGCACTTTTCCTTCCGCTTGATTAAATCCGATCGAGCGAGATCGGCAGCGACAAGCTTGCCGTCGTGTAAGAGTCGCGTGCAATACACACACACACATATACACACAAAAGGTTACAGCGACGGGAACTTTTCGAGCCATAAGTATTTCGCTCGAGAATTGCCACTGAGAAGACCGGCGAGGTCTTATTTCGGAATCGAGAGATCCCCGAGAGAAGAGCGACCGGTTGCAGTTGCATCGGAAGAGCGCGGGAAGATCGGATCGGAGACTAGAAAAGAAGGAGAGACAAGACAATCCCGCGAGAGTTTGGACGACGCGTTTGATTGCTCTGAACTCTGTTCGAAACACGCCAGTGCCCCTGGAAATTTGAAAGAGAAAGAAGGAGAAAGAGAGAGAGAGAGAGAGAGAGCTTTGAGCGTATAGAGAATGTTTCGAAATAAGCCGGCAGACTTCGAAATATATTTTGATACCAGTTGCATTTTTATTAGTTGCAGTTAGGTTTATACAATTTAAAGTAAATCATTCTCGTGTTAAAGTAAATCATCGACGTATATATTTAGGCGTAACTCTATTTCAAAGAAAATTTCTTTCAGAAAAATGTTATACAAATTGCAAATGATTAATTTAGTTAATTGAGTTCGATCGAGTTGAGTAAAATTAATAATACTGACCTCGATTTAGAGAGTCTATATAATCCTTAGTGTATTAATTACTACAAGACAGTGAACAGCCCATTGATGATCATCACAGTTATAAGTATAGCACTGCAAATCAGTAAGATTTCAGATTTAGAGGGAACGTACGTATGTTTCGTAGGGTCCTAAAAATATGATTCCACCGACGTTTGTTCAGATTACTTACGTGTATATTCAATTAGTGCGCGGGCGGAAATCGACACGGTTAAATTCGATCTCGGCGCTGATTTTATATTCATTTTTATCAGACTAGCCCGCAACCGCGCGGGCATTATGGACGGATCTCCGCACGCAAAATTATGCATTCGGCCACAACTGCATCCCGCAACAAATCGCGGACGTCACGCATGGCGAGCGGGATCGGCATAATTTACGAGGCCGTACGCGAGCGCATCTCATTCCGATCGCACCTGTTCGATCAGAATGGCCGACTGATATACGACCGCGGACCGGCCTGATTCGACGTAAGGACAATGGAGCGATCGTATCATAATGGCGGGGTGTTTGCGATGGAAATCCGTTCCCCCATGAATCATAAACACGACAAATTAATTATCCGCCTGCCTGTCTCATTTCGGATCCGAGCGTCGCCGTCTCCGTCACTCCCCGCGGTTGTATCGTTATTCTAATTTAAATCAGTGCATTCGTTTACCCTAAAAGCGCGCATGCACACGGAAAACGTGCTCAGAGAGATGACGATGTCGATAACTTAAAAAAAAAATTGAAATTACAATTAAAATAAGAAGCTGACAGGAACTTACGTTTCTTAAGCTTATTTGTACGGATTGTCATTTCCAGTCTTTATTTTTTTAACATCACTTTTTCTTATTTTTATTTTTAAATTGCATCTTTATTTATACTTTTTGAGTTTATTGTGTCTCTATTCCTCCCGCCTTGTATGTTTTTTTTTTTTGCGTCGATTGAAACTGCGAAACTAAAAACCAATCGTGAGACTGCAGACATTCGCGGTAAAGCGGGGAATGTTTTCCCCGCAATCGAGACTCGCGTGTTCGATAACAGCGGGAAAACAACGCGACGACGACGACGACGACGGTCCAGATGGCCGTGTTGCAATGTCGACTGTGAATCGCAGAGAGATAAACGCGAGCCATTCCTCCCTCACCTGTAACACGCTGGAGGAACGATAATAACCGGAAGCGCATCGAGACGAGTTCCATTACCGGGCTGTCGCAGAATCCTCTCTCGGTCGTTCTCGTTCGACGATACCGGCGTTGGAAATTAGCTGCAATTAGCGGGGCACACTGCTGCAACGCACATGGGATAATCCTGTAAATACCACTTGACAAGAAAATCCGTTAGTTTTCTCGCTTTGCGGCAAAGCCCGGCGTGCGTTTCAAACGTAAATTATCGCGCGTCTAAAGGTCTGTCGCGCCGTCTGTCTCTAAAATCTCGATCGATACGTCATAATTCTCTGTAGCTTTCAAACGCGCAGAGAAAAATTTATACTTGTTTTTATATACATATTTATAGCAATCTAAAAATAAATTATACGAAATATTTCACATAACTTTTTAAAGTTCGACGTTGCCACACCATGAAATCACTATGCCGAAAAATCATTAAAATTATAGTAGAGTGAGGGTGGTAGGTGGAAGCTGAAATGATGCTGTACCGTTTAACGATGCCGAATTACAGCTAATAAATCTAATCAAAACGAACGTGTCGGTGTAAATCACGCGTTGGGATTCCAGTTGTTGGGATTGCGGTCTGTCGATGCTAATTAATGGCGATTAATGAGCCCGGTCCGGCGAGCTCCGCTGGGAAAAGTGTAAGGATCGTACGAACCGACGTTCGTAGCGGCTTTGGTGATTAGAAACTCGGAACGAGAGCAACAAGTGGCGCACGATGTCTCTCATTATCGGCCAGTTATGGATAGATGGACTTGCCTCTTCTTTGTTTTATGGAGTGTTTGAAAGTTTCACGGCGGCTTATCGCGATACGTCCGATCGGAACTATTAATAATCGACGACGGACACCGAGTGTGCAGGCCTTGCATTATTCACGCCAACCGCCGGTCACGGCTCTTCCACCGGCAATTACATTAGATTGGAATCGCGTCTAGACATTTCAAAACGCAATCCACGTCGGCGTCCGAAGCTTTGAGGTACCTCTAGAAATACCGAAATAAAAATTTCAAAGAAAGAAAAGAACGTTTTTTTAAATATATATCTTTTTTTTTTACAATAATGAAAAGCACGAGTTCTCTTTTCTAATTTCCATTCTGTTCGTTGATCTAGATCGCGAAGAGAATTTGCGGGAAAAAAATTTAATAAAAAAAAATACCGCTTCCTTCAAGCGTTTCGTGATAAAGTCGACATTTGAAATTCCACCGGCATCAAGTTGGAGCCAAAAAATTAGCACGTTGATTTACTCCGTGCAGCATATACCCCGTATCTCACGTGGCATCTCGACATGCTGCACTTTCCCACTTGCACGTTCTATCTCGGAGCACTGGAACGTGACTGTAGCTTTTTCGTAAGTTCTTCTTCCTCATTCCTTCCTTCTGATCGTAAAAACTTGAGATGTGCGAAAAGAAATATCTTAATAATATACTCTTCATTTTTTCTAAAATTTTACGTATTACATATTATTATTTAGTTCGCACAATTACATTTCTTGATCATGGTTTGACAAGCTTTTCTCTCGAAAGGATTTAAGTTTTTACTTCGTATAATAAAATTATTTCCTGTTTTTGTTCCACTTTTTTAATTTTTTTTTTCGACGAATATTTGTCTTCCTCTTCTAAAACAACGGTCTGAAACAAGATAGACTGGACTTCCTCTTAGAAAGTAATCTCCCAATTATTCCATTCGGATCTCTCGCGGGAATGCAGCGGATTCGCACGTGAAAGAAACGCAATCTTTCAGAGAGGGTAGCAACGCGTTGTAACCTGCGATAATTCTGTTAATGCACACATGTCGTGCAGCTCTAACGAGTTATAATCAGTCGAGCACCGGCTGAGTACAGTTTAATGGTTTATTCTCCGCATTAGGCACCCTTCCACTCCCTCTTTCCCTTGGCATCCATATCTGCGTCCTCCTCTCAACTCTTCCATCTCTCCCTCCCTTCTCTCCTCTCTCTCTCTCTCTCTCCTCTCTCTCTCTCTCTCTCTCTCTCTCTCTCTCTCTCTCTCTCTCTCTCTCTCTCTCTCTCTCTCTCTCTCTCTCTGTTTCCCTCCTTCTCTCTCTCGCGATGTCCGGACTTCCACAATAATGCGAGCTCCATCGGCGGGATAGTACGACGAACGCGCAATTTGCGGCCGAGCTCTGGCTTTCTCGAATAATTGATGCAATTTCCGGGTTGCGAGCGAGCTGCGAATGACCTCGAGAATTTGGATTTTAGGTAGATTCACGAGATGTTCACGTCACAAAGTGAACATTAATTTTCGCATACTACGCGAACGGTATTAAATCGCGAACGATGGACTTTTCTAAATAGCCGAATTCCTATCCTCGTGCATACGGTCGTTGAATAATTGCTCATTTTCGGGAAATCTCACTCGAATTCAATTTCACTCGGGTCAAATCGTCAATTAATGAATTTCGACCGAACTTTTCTCAACATTCGAGAGAAATGTTATAATTTTATGAGAAAAATTATTCGATATATTTTAGAAATTATTGGAATCAATGCGAAAGTTTTGGCTTTTTTCGCAGCGAATTACATATTTGAAACGCCAAGAGCTGTTTAACAAATAACAAAGTTGGTATCATTTGAGTTATTTACAGTACCATTTTGTGTTAGTGAAAATGAATCTTAAAAACCTATTTACATACATATGATTATAATGCACGAGTTTCGAAAACAAATAAAATGCTGTAAATACTGCGAAAAGCATTTGTAACGAATTTTAAAAATTCCCAATATTTTTACACCATTTTTGTTCTTTTCCGAAGTTTGTACATCACAATCGCATGCAAACATTCGCTTTTCAAGCTCATTTTGCCGATATATAAAATAATACGGTAAATAACTCATATGGCACATCAAGTTTTGTTTAAACAGTTCTTGGCGTCATTTTTCCAACCATATATAATTCATCGTACAGCTGACGGTGTTGATTCATATTGCAACAAGAGCAGCATCATCCCTTCAAACAGTGCCAAGTATTTGCACTTCCTTAATACTTATTCCTAAAAAATCGTAAAAGTAGATAACGAAATATAATGAAACACGACATACGTAATAAGATATAACATATGAGAGAAAAAAGTTTTGTTTATATAGAGTGACATGTCCGTTGGATTTACAAACCGTACCTTTCGCGTGCCTCGGTGATATCATTCATCGTATTTACGCACTCGTAACAATCATTCATGCGAGATTATGCTAAAAACACCAGCAAAACGATAGTTGACGCTGATAACGTACACGACACCCAAGCTTGTCGCAAATGGACGAGTGTAGAGAGAGAGAGAGTAGTGTACCTCTATTATTCCTATACAACTGTCGTCTAATTACCGCTGACTTTGCGGGCTAATTGTATTATCTTCACCTCCCCCTCCCCCTTCCCCTCGCCGAGCCTATCCGCGCGCTCTCCGCTCGCGTTCCTGCGGGATTAATTTCGCGACTTCGTTCGTCAACCACGCCGTAAGTTTCCGTGTCGTCTGATCCCGCTCGGGCATGATCGACGACGTCTCTTCCTAACGTCAGTGGCGGCGTCGCAAACTTTTTCGACGAGCCCGATGTTTCCCATTCGCTAATGGCGTATTCCTTTAATCGCATTTACCCTAACTCTCTTTATCCAACCGACTGTGGTTTACTATCTGCTTCGCCTTAACTTTAGAGACATTTGCTTTATTATATTTTATACCGTTTCTGTAATTAATTAATAAAATGTATTCGTACAATCAATTAAAAATATTTGTTGGACGCAGACAATACGAACTATGAATTTTATGAATAATTTTAAAAAAAAGTAATATTTACATAATCAAATCTCATTAATAAAAATATTTTCGTTGAACATGGCTTGATTTCACGTCATAATAATGTTCTGACTTTTTAATCGGTGATTTTCCCAACATGTTACTTCATTGACTGACTTTATTATGCTGTTCGTTTGTTTAATATTGCGATATACAGGCAGTCAGTAAATTTACGTTTTCGGTGCGCGTTCATCATAAAGAAGAATTGGAATATTCAGGACACGGAAACAGCGGATTAATCCGCATTATGAATATTTGATCGCATCGCGCAGAACGCGGCAGGATGAACTTTAAAAGGCTCTCGCCAATGCAAATTAATGCATGTAAAAAAAGGTCGGCAGACGCGGCTTTTGCGATACGCGATCCATAATTAAGTTGTAGATTAGTTTTAGTAGATTAAACGAAAATAAACTAAACCCGTATACGCGTATTATATCGAATCCTATTAGCGAACTAAAATTTCTGGTTCGAATGATGAACTACAAGTACAAAGGAAAATAGTGAGAGAAAGACACAAATATCTAATTTGATGTCAAAAAAGTTTGTAACGTCTTTCTACACGTCGTCTGTAAATAATTTTTAAAGTTAATACTATAAAATAAATACTTAATCCTTTTTTTTTTTATTATTAGAGAGAATAGCTGTGATTAGTAACTATAATTAGAACAGTCATACTTTTAAAGTTTTAAACTATTAACTTTCTTTATCGATGTACATTTTAAACGAACTTTGTAGAAGTTTTTGTTTTTAGAGTTTGTAAAAAAACCATCCTCTTCTAAACTTCAGGTCACCAATGGCTGAAAACGAATCTCGACGTGATACCCGAGTCGGGCTGGTCCGTCGATCCGTTCGGCCACGGCGGCACCATACCCTACTTCCTCAGAGCCTCGGGTGCATCCGGCACGGTAATCCAGAGGATACACTACGCGTGGAAGCAGTGGTTCGCCAAAAAGCAGTACGGCGATTTCGTCTGGCGGCAGCCATGGGACCGTGACGGCGCAGCCGACATGCTAACCCACAATCAGCCGTTCGACATATACAACATCAAACATTCGTGCGGACCGCATCCGCACGTCTGCCTCAACTTCGACTTCCGTAAGATACGCGGCGAGTACACTGAGTACTCGGTCCGCGCTGTCGAGATCACGCCCAACAACGTCAAGCAGATGGCCGAGCTGTTGCTGGAGCAGTACGCGAGGACAGGCTCGTTGTTTACTCACAACGTCGTGCTGATGCCACTCGGTGACGATTTCAGGTTCGCATAATTTCGTTTCGAGAAACAGATTCATTTTTTATAATTTTTTAAATCTCATAATCTCTTTTATTTGTTTTCCATAACACTTGTTTCGGTAAAAGAGACACATCTAACCAAAGCTCATGTCGAAAACAGGTTAAATTAGTGAGACGTTTCTTGTCGTCTGATTTCAGATACGACCACGCGATCGAGTGGGATCAACAGTATACCAACTACAAAATCCTGATGGATTACATAAACAGCCGGAAGGACGAGTATAATGCCGAGGTAGTGTTTGGGACGCCGAAGGACTATTTCCGCGAGATACAAAAGCGCGTAAACAAGTTTCCGTCGTTGACGGGCGACTTCTTCGTGTACTCGGACATCTTCAGCGAGGGTAGACCGGCCTATTGGAGTGGCTACTTCACGACCAGACCGTACATGAAGATCCTGGACCGTGAGCTCGAGGCGAATCTCAGATCCGCCGAGATCCTCTACACGATCACGCTAAATCTTGCCAAACAGTCCGGCAAGGATATAAAACTTTACGAGACGCATTTCGAGAAGCTGGTGAAGGCGAGACGTAATCTGGGCCTGTTCCAGCATCACGACGCGATCACCGGCACCTCGAAGTCCTTCGTCATGAAGGATTACGCGTTGAAACTTTTCGAGTCGATTTCGGACACGACGAGCCTGCAAAGCTTCGCTATCCAGTCGCTCGCGGCCACCATCAGCGGCAAGTCGAATTCCGTTTACGTGTTGGCCGAGTCGGACAGAGACAGCTACGAAAAACTGCCGAAGAAGATACCAATCGGCGTGAATGGCCACGAGACTAGGAAGATCGTTCTGTTTAATCCATTGGCGCAACCCAGACAGGAAGTGATCAGTCTCAAAGTCACGTCATACAAAATCAAAGTCCTGGACCCTCAAAAGAACCCTATACCGTATCAGATCGCGCCGGTAATGAACGCCACGAGCATCACGCATGACGTGTACGTACTGCTCTTCGTAGCTGAGCTGAAGCCGCTATCGATCGCTACGTATCACCTGCGGCAGGTCGACAAGGTGCCGCCGGAGGCCATCTCGACGGTGTACTGCAGTCGTTGCGGCAAAGACAACGTCTTTCCCATCAAGCCCATGCAGGTGGGCGACGTGCAGCTCGAGAATCAGCGAATGAAACTGCTGTTTGACGGACAGACAGGTTTCTTGAAACGCGTGACGAAAAAATCCACCGGCAAGATCATGCAGTGCGCCGTGCAGTTCGCCGCGTATCCCTCGGCGCAATTCCACAGCGGTGCCTACCTCTTCATGCCTGACCCGAATCTCCGGGACACCGATAAGGATGTCCTGGAAGCGTACACGCCGCACCAGAAGATCTACATCGTCAGCGGTAGCCTGAGTTCTCGCCTCACCGTCGAGTACGGGAAACTATTGACGCATCACGTGGCCATCTACCATCGCGACGGCGGCCTCGGCGAAGCTATCTACTTGCGCAACATCGTGGACTTTGAGACACCACCGAAGAATCGTGAGACAGAAATGTTCATGCGGTTGCAGACCGACATCTCGAATGGCGACCCTCCCGAGTTCTACACCGATCTGAACGGCCACCAGATGATTAAGCGTACCAAGATCGAGCGCATCGGCATCGAGGGCAACTATTTTCCCATCACGACCATGGCCTACATCGAGGATTCGAATCACCGACTAACGCTCCTGGTGAACCATTGCCAGGGTGCGGCCAGCTATCAGCCCGGTTGGCTGGAGGTAATGCTGGATCGCAGGACTCTATATGATGATTCGCGAGGCATGGGCGAAGGTTTACTCGACAATCGACGGACCGTCATCAAGCACTGGTTGCTACTTGAAGATATCAGCGGCGAGAAAGACAAATATTCGAGGCCGTCGCTGTTCGCCAATCACCTGAGCAACACTCTTAATTATCCAGTAAATATCTTTGTGGTGGACGGCAGCGAGCAGGAAGTCACGATGGCACCGGAAGTCCGACTGCTGAGTCAGAGTTTCCCGTGCGACCTACACCTGCTCAACTTGCGCACTAACCACGATCAGAAGCTGCCACACTTTCCAGTGAACAGCGCGCTCATGGTGCTGCACCGGCAGGGCTACAGCTGCTCCGTGGGCATCGACGTGGCATTGAAGCACTGTCCGCTCACCGAGAGACTCGCGCAGGGAACCGCGTTCTACAAGCTCGACAAGGTCAACGTCACGAAGACGTCGTTGACCGGCACAAAGCCGGGCGCCCGCCTGAAAGACGGTTTCCAGGAGATCGGTCTACAACCGATGCAAGTCGAAACGTATAACGTGAACTTCGTGCAATGATCTTAAGCCATAAACCGATCGACTGTCGGTCTCGATGTGTTCACGTTGATCGGTTAAAATTTCGAGAATATACACAGGCGTCTTGCCCCTTCCAAATGACACTGCCGTATATTAATCGTATTGAATACTACCTCTTTGACTCTTCGTGTAACGCGCGACGTTGTTGGCAGTGAAGAACGGAACTTTGCGGAAGCGATGCAGAAGCGAAGGTAAATCAATAATTTCTCGCGGGATAATACACGGGACAAAAAAAAGTGACAAATAATGTTGACCACTCTAGGACAATTAATATAAACGTTTTAAACAATTTAAAATAAAAATCAGCAGGAATCGCTTATTGTCGCCAGTCATTAAATCCAAAGGAAGACAAATATGTAGCCAACTGATTGGTCAAATTCTTTTATTTTAATTAAACTATTAAGTTAAAAGATTATGGATAATTGTAACCACTTGAGAAGGACCAAATCCCGTGGTCAAAACGTCGTAATCCTTAATAAAAAAATTTGGCCAGTCAGTCGACTACATATTTGTCTTCCTTTGAATTTAAAATAAACAATTGATTCGTACGATTTAACTAAGATGAATTCTTTCGCGTTAGGAAAAAATTTCAGAAATTTTTAATCAATTTTTATTCTACAGGTATGTAAAAGAGGCACTTTTATTAATTTCTATTGACGCTAATTTCTTGTAACAATGTTTGCTATTGGCCTAGAAATCATGTTGTCATTCATCATTTTCTGTTCCTTTACATCCAATATCTTTCGCTAATTTCATTCAGAGAAAAGGAGAAAAATTTTATATTTAATTCAATAACAGAGATCAAAGATTTATCAATTTCATTGTAAATTTTTGAAGAGTAAATGAATCATGTAAGAACTTTTAACACTATTTCTCGAGTTTAATTGAATTTCGCGAGATGATATTTCGTCGGTTACGTTACATTTTTGCGGAAAATTTTATAAGAAGTGGCAGGTATAAGAATAGTGTGCGTGTAAATATTTCAATCGATGCAACACAATTAATTACTAATCGTGACAAATGTGCAACGTATGCGTGCGCCAATGTACATATTGTTCCTGTATCCTTACGTTTTATTATCAAACGAGAGGTATCGAGAGAGAAGGGGGGAGAAAAAAGGCGAGAGAAGATGTACTACACACGCGGATATATAAATACATTAGTAATTTATTCTAAACAAGAGAGTCTGAAATATCTAATTAATATATGTACATTCGCTGGAACGAGATAATTGGGATCAGATTTATCTCTACCTATTCTACTCATTTAAATTTTAAATAATTCTTCCATAATTTAATACCTTTATCGCTGGAATAACTTTGACTATATTTATAGAAATTTTTTGAATCTCCTAAATCTCTCTTCACCATTAACTTCTTATTATGGAAAAAATTTCTATTTCTAAATTTTCTTATTTATTTTTGAAGACATTTATCATGTTGTTTTTCAAAATAAATAAAATAGTATTTCAAAGTTTCTAATTTTCCACACTTTTTAACAAATGTAGATAAATGAAAAGTGATTTTGCGAGATATAAAAGGGGCCAGCGAATTAGGCCTACAGAGAGGATAAAAGAATTCAAATTGCATATAGTGACTTTTATCTGTTCGTACGGTGATAGACAAACAGACAAACTGACAATTGACAAACTGACCGACAGAAATTTCTTTTACCAAGCGTATAGAGGTATATTTGTATATATTGTATCGTATATATGTATATATTACATATCAGCAGATCGTGTAACTTGCCCTAGACAATTATAGTAGATCCTTGTGATAGCGAAACGATGTAAAGAAAATCTTATACATCTATTTTCGTATGTCAAATATTTTGCTGTCAATCTTCTTCTCTCTCCCTCTCTCTCTCCCTTTCTCTCTCTTTCTCTCTATCTCTCTCTTTCTCTCTCTCTCTCTCTCTCCCCGCGAGTATTGACAGTAAGTGTCTTCTTGTCGACGAGGAGGGACGCGATTCCGGGGGATACTCTCCGCGTATCGTGTAGGCAGTCCGAAAATGTAGTAAAGTGTAATGCATGTAAAATGAACTTGCGTGCCAGACGGCGAGGAAGTTATCTCTCTGGAGATAACGCGAAAGGAGTGAGTCTTCACAAGATACGAAGATACGATTTATTTTTTTTTGTAAATAATTAAATAATTTGACGATAATTCTGCGATAATTATATTAACGATCGACGTGAATCTCGAATCTGTTCCTCCGTTTTTTTTTTCCAACATTCAAGACGTTTATGCGACGTAATGAGAACCTGTTAGATCAGTAATATGAAATACCGTACTTCCGAGCTGTTCTTTGTTATATGATTATGTGAGCGAATGATAAATGTCGCAGACACTTTGCAACGCATTGTGTTCGTCGCATGTTGTTTGTGGTGTTTCCAGCGATCTTCCGCTTCCATGGAGAATCTCGAAGTGTCCCTTTTTGTGGCTGTACCGTCGGTCCGATTTGTACATATTAGATTAATTAATGGAAAGTCGTGCAGCTTCCGCGTGTGAGTGGGCTGTCGCGTTCCTCCGGCGCGAGAAAGGAACCGGGGAGGAACGGGGCGGAAATTAGTTTTCTCCGAGTGGTACAAGAAATATTGTACAGTGCGGTTGCAGCTACTCGTTGCGTACAAGCGGCGAGCAGAACGTTCGTGTCGCTTCTCCGTATACCGGAGACTTGGTAATTATTACGAAGTGGCGTTTTTTAATTCACGCGAAAGACAGATGTTGTCTATGTAAATTTTCTTATTTAAGATTACGGTGCGAATTTACGAACTTTTCGGTGCGGTGGTTTTATACTGCTACGTTATCTCTTAGATATTTTATCGCACGCGTGCAAATTTCTGCTCACAATTCTAATAACGTGACATTCTAATAAACCATTAAACCTTCGAATTCATTCTTTTTCTCAATGAATTGACGCAGTTGTTTTCAGTTAATCGACATGTTTTATCGTCATTGAAGCCGTCGTTGAAACATGTAACAAATTGCGATTAATTGCTTTCTTTTTTTAATAACACACGTTTATATTTATCGCGCCAAATGCTATATTTTTATTAAATAATCCATTTTCGTTCGTTACCAAATGTCAAATTGCCGTTTAATTTCAGTCGACAAATCCTCTATTTCCTGACGACGAATTTTGAACGACGCCCATCGAATTGATTATTAAATAAAAATTCGACATCGATATCGAATAGAGCTTTGTAATACAACATTTTGTGTTACAAAGTTGGTCAAAAGCGGAAACGTCCGTCACAGATACGGCTTGTGATGCCGTCGGGCAATTAAGCTTCGTAAGCATTGGTTATTAAAATTTTTTCGATCGACTTATGGCTCCGATAGATTTCACGGTTCACAGCGCGAACGAATACGGGTTTAACGGTATTGTGTAAATAGAGGATCGTCGATAAAATCGTTAAACCGATAGATCGTAAAGAGTAATGGAAAATTAAAAGTACGGGCGGATGGGTGCACGGGTGAAGTGTAGGAAAGTTATCTCCTTCGCGCTCTCATCACGTTTAATCACATCGGTTGCACATTCGATCTTTGGCCGAAAAAAGGTTTGCAAAAATAACTTCTATTTGTCCCCATATTTATATATTGGCTTGATATAAAACCGTCCTTATTTCGATATAATAATAAATCTAAATTTATCTCTTATTTACATATACTTCTCGAAACTCTGGGATTTTTAATTAGGCGAATTGATAATCGGTATTTCTCTATATTATATTTGATATTATATCATCTGTTTGATATTATTTATTTCGACATTGTTATTTTAATGTGCGCACTAACGACACTGCCCACGATAACATATCCAGTCGTCCGCTCCGTTTAACGTAACGAATCAAAAAAAGAGCCTCAAACAGCGAAATCTCGCCGTGGAGGGATATGGATTCGACTCTCGTTGCTCGAGCATTTTCCACACATTTTCGCGGAAACTGTACTTCTCCGTTTAAGAGCACCGTGAGATCTCTACGTCGAGATTTCTGCAAATGTCGACAAAACGCCCGAAACTATCGAGCAACCAAGTCGCTCGGCGCCAATGACTGTCCCTGTAACGATATTGTAACATACTGTATGTTTTGTGCCGTCGTTAGAGAGAAAAAAAGTGTTCTATATCACAAAGAATAAAGTTATATTATATGTTCACACACACAAACAAACACACACACACACACGTACACACAAATCTGTCGCTCGGACGATTCGCAAAGGGTTCGGCCGCTTGGAATCGCGCGAGCGCGGGACGCGCGAATGGCGATGATTACATACGATATTCCTTATGTTATAATGTAATATTATATTTATTAAATAAAACTAGTAACTGACGTATATTTTGATCAGCCGCGTTGTTCTCTGTGTAACGAGAGTGGCCCCCCTTCGACAAAAGCAGGTAAAAATAATCAAGGTGGTTGAAAGACTCGATAAAATCTTATCTTTCCCCGTATGTCGCATTTCTTTTGCAACTATAATGAGACACTTGAGAAGAGAGCTCGATTATTTTTCTTTCTTTAAATATCATATGATTCTTTTGCAAATTTTGTATCTTTTTCTCACGTTTTTTACATAAATAGCTGTGTATAACGCTTAATAAGAATATTTATAACTTTGTGTGAACACGAATGAATATTTGCGTTTTCTTAATTAATTCTTGTAGATATGTAAAACGCGCCGATTAACGGCTAACGCATAAATATCGATCATTTGTTCTCTTTTCTTCCTAAAAAGTATATTAATAAAAAGGCGAGATATATAATCGCGAAACCAGAGGGAGCATCTGGCCTAAACGTTAATCGATATCGTTACTTGGCACATAATTCTCATTAATGGCGATTATACGGTATTCTTCAATAAGTGCCTCGCCGATGCTGATGTCGCTTGTTGACCGTATAATTGAGTTCACAATAAGACGGAGATTATGCAGACGCAATATCAAGAAAATTGCAAGCAAGATCCCATCGTGCGAAACAGATTAATTTACATATTCCACCCTTGATGACACTTAAGTCTCTCTCTCTCTCTCTCTCTCTCTCTCTCTCTCTCTCTCTCTCTCTCGCCCTCCCCTTCCGCCTCTCAAGTCTGACGTTCTTTGTATATTGCCGATTCAGGTAAAACCGCGAGGAGAGGCCTAGAAGATAGTTAATCTGATTATAAAATTGTAAAGACAGCTTCGCAAAGAGAAGTGCAGAGAGAATGAGAGAAAGGGACGTCGTGAATTTCTCCCCAATGCAATTACATCTTATCCTAACAACTTTATTATCTCATCAAAGATATTTAATGTTATAATGGTGAATTTGATTAATTTTACTTAGTTCATGTATCCTTTATACTCTCTTAACGAATTAATGAAATCTCGTCGGTTTTCAGTGCTAAACTTGTAACTGTGATCGTCAGTAAATATTCACTGCCTTTCAGCGATTAAGAAAGAGAGATGCTCTTACTGAATCAGGGTACTCAATCAGGGAAGTATCCATTTGGAATATGTCTCGAAAATCGATCTCACAGCCTTCGTGTAACTTGACAGCTCGATCATTGTGAATGTCAACGATCACACAGCACACAAAGTCGTTCAATGATATCTCATTAACTGAGTAGCCTTATTGGTTAATAACTGCACATGTACACTCAATAAGGTCTTTGAATGGGGTGCCAATATGAAGACCGCACGATCTCGAGATAAAATAGATAGTTTTCGGAAACAGATTTCGTATTGCCATTAAAAAACCAGTGTATATATCACTGATTGAAATAATTATGACACTAGTATTCGATTGTTCGCTGTCTCATTGAATAATATACTGATTCTGATGAGTAGAGAGTGTAATAAAATAAGAACGAAAAGAGAGAGAAAGAATATACATTCGTTACGTACGTATATCCGGCTTGGATTACGTTTTGTGAGATTACATTTTCGGAGGAAGAATGGAAAGAGGAGCCCCCATTGTGTGCCCGAGATATTCGTACCGCTTCGAATCTCAGGCTCTCGGTAGGGGAGGTAGGATCAAAAGCTGCGCTAATTTCTAAAGCGCACGATGGAGTACGGACGGACGGATGGATTTTGGTTTTTCTTTGCACGATGATTCGGCTCGACGTAGGCGAAAAAATGGGATTCCCGCCGTCCAGGCCCCGGACAGCTGGAATGAACATCGCGCGCTCGCGCGTGCCTTCGTTATACAAGTTTTAATTACAATCGATTCAATTTCCTTCTACGCCGAGGACGGCGGAGTTTTCATTCGCCCGCCAATCGAGATACTTCGTCAGCTCGTTCTCGTGAACCTGACACTCGTAATACCCCGTTTACCGTCCCCGTAAATCCGGCGCGCGCGGCCTTTTCGCCGTTTCGATGATGGCTCGTTGACGCCACGGTTGAAAAGTCTGTTACTCTTTCCTTATTCTTCTTTCTTTCTTTTTTTTTTTTTTACAAAAGTAATCGCTCGATAAGTCGCAAAGTAAAAGCCGGGAGGGATTTCTAGGAGGACGTCATTTAATCGCAGAGAATTCCATTAATTCTCCCCCTGCACAGGGGGAGAAATTTATCAAATTCTACGTCACGTATTTTTGAAGCAAAAAGTCACGGGAGCATATTATAATGTCTCTCCGATCGCTTACTTTTCTCGATGATATAAAGTTGTATTAGTTAAAAAAAAAAAAAGATAAGACAGCATTTTTACTTCGAAGCGATAAAGATTCTTTTCTCCAGAAAAATTTTCACGATTCGGGACGCAGAGAACTCGCGCGTCTCTGAGAGTTAATGAATAATTTGCATTTTTTTACTGCAAAATTATACGCGCGCTATAGATGATATTGTACTATCGCGCGAAATCGGGAAAGATCGCAGAATTTATTCAAAGATATTCAAAGGAAAACGCCAGCGATTTTCCTCGCCGAGATTGACTGTGGCAAGAAAAGCTCGGTGGGACGAGCGTCGCTTAGCCGTCGCTTATGAATATTTATAAATCTTAACCCGCCGTTATACATAAGTCACGCGAATCGATCGAAAACTTTTTTTTTTTTCAGGAGATTGCTTTCTCAATGAAACTCGCAGTCTTTCTCGCGACAGGCAATCATAACGTAATAATAACTCCTTTCGATTAATCGAAATCAAATAACAAGCGCTATTATTGAGCAATACTTACACAATTGAAATTTCCAATGAAATCTGCACGAGTGAAGAACAGTCTAAGTACATTGAAAAAAAGAACTTTCAAAATTGCATTAGTAGAAAATAAAGATGTAAGCAATAACAAATGAGACTGGCATCAACAAATATGAACAACGTGATTAAGCAGACTAATAGAGGAAGCATCCTAGAATTAAACACCATCGGAATTAAGACTTCAGGTGTGCAAAAATAAATACCTCAGAAATGAGACTAAACTACGGTGTGTTCTCACGTTCTCATTAAAAGGAAAACCGAGTCGCCGCAAGTCGCCGGAATATATGAAGCTCACGTGGATTGTATTGCCACCACGTGTACCGCCTTTTCTTGCCAGGTCTCTCTGACGTCTTCAGCTAATTAGAGTGAGGACACAATCCGGGGACGCACGCCGCGGGATAATCGAGAATCTCGTTAGGAACCGCGAAGAAACGAAGGCAGGGTTTCCATCCGGCATCCATAAACGTCGCGCCTGATGGGCGCAGATAGGTGAGCGTCATCGGGATGAAAGCGTCGGCCCTTTCTGTGTCGTCGTCGTCGTCGTCGTAGCTGATATCACCCTATGATTCCGTTAGTCACCCATCCGCGTGGCGTACTGTTAATTTATATGGAAATATAAGCAGTCTCGCGGATTATAAGCAGCCGCGGCTGCTCCTTGCCGCGCGCGGCGTCTTGCAGCAAATTATTCCGACCGGTGTCGCGTCCTACGTCGAGGAACAACGGGGTGAGATTATTCACCGCCACCTTCTCGGTAATATTAATAATTAGCGGTATTGCGGGCCATTCAAACAACCGGCGAAATCACTTTGCACTTTGATCGAAAACTCGATAAAAGGAAGTATTATTCATACAATTTTGGAGAGCAGAGTTTTTTCTGCTTTTTTCTCGTCTTAAAAATTACTGAAAAAATTACACTTTAGAAATAAAATATTATTAAATCGTTAAGTATTATTATTATTATAAGTATTATTATTAAACCATTAACTCGGTCTTAATCAAAATTTATAGATTAGTATTTACAGATAAAAAGAGTTGTCCTTTTCAATTATTCTACAAAAAAATTGGCAAAATTGGTGAATATTTGTCGGTAAAAAGACAGAGGTCTTTTTTTATCTTCACCTTCAATCTTTTTTTAGATATCTCACTTTATCATCGATTCGATTTTTGAGGAGAGCGGTTCTTTTCAGGATCCAGGATTAAGAAAAAAAGCTTTTTCCATTTTTTTTTTATTTTCAGCGTTTTACTTTTGATATTTTGATCTGACTATTTGCAAACTGTTTCACCCTCGGAATACACAGTTTATTAATATGTCGAACTGTGTACGTGTATGTGTGCGTGAGTTAATTATCGTGCCTCGCCACGTTTGTCAAAGCACGAAGGATCTTTGCGCGTTGCAAAAGCGAGTATGATTTGACTCGACGTCAAAGCCGAAAGATAGCGTTAATACCGGTCGGTTGTCGTGTACACAGCGCGCAGGGGTGAGAGGACGATGGTGGCGGGGATGGTTTTAATAAATGCTCATCTCGAGAGAAACTTTTCTCGTCTTTCCCGCGCGCAGAGGGATATCGCTTTTCTTCTCCTCCGCTAGATGAAAATCCGTCTCTCTGCTCCGGCAGCGACGACTTGGGTTTCATCAATTACGACGGACGACAAAGTAGACGACGCGTGCGCCTCTAAGCGTCCGTGAACGTCTATAAGGATAGCGTCGCCGGGAGATGTCTGCAGGATGGAGAATTTGTTCAGGAGAATAATAGCTTCGAGATATCCTATGAATTTTCAGGTGGGAAATAAAGAAAGAACTCGTATCAATTATAATCTTAATGAATATCTTGGGCAGCAGTGCGTAATTCAATATGTTCCTCATATTTTTCTTTATATCATATTTACAACGTGGCTTTTTTTTTTGTTTTCGGGATAGGCGTGAAACTTAAACTTAAAACGACGAGTCGTTTCTGTTTCGCTAACCGAATAGCGAAGCGACAAAGTCTAAGCACGAGGAAGTTATATTGAAAAAGTTCATCGCTGGCGTTCGTCCAAGTACTCTGCGGGAAAAAAACAGAGATTATTTCGCGCCTAAAGCAACACATTAATAGAATCGATATTAACGCCAAATAGGAATTAATCTCTTGTTCGCACAGAATAATGCAAAACTTCCAAAATTGCCGCGCGTATATTCGGATACTGAAATTCAATAGTTTCATTCAGCCTCTCGTGTAAACAAGCTTCCCGTGTGTTTGTATAAAATGTGATTTCAAATTTAATTCTAATTAGATTCGCACGCGCAGGCGAACGCGTAATCGGAGCTCGGATTGTATATCCGTAATTTGTGTGTTAATTTATAGTTTACGAGTCGACCGACTCTCTCTCTGTTTTGAGAAATTAATTAATAATAATTAATTAAGTCGTTCATATAATATTAGAGATAAATTACGCAGCGCATTTATTATAATGCCGCGGACGGCTCGAGCCACGTACAGGATATTTCGTAATATCCAGTCTAATCGGAGTACTCCAAGTTTAATCTCGATGTTTCCGAATACGGGCGGATGTCTGTCGGTGAGGAGGGAGGGGAGGGAGAAGAAAAACGCGGGGACCTATGACGACGACGACGACGATGACTTGCTCGGTGGAGGGAGAGAGAGAAAGAGAGAGAGAGAGAGAGAGAGAGAGAGAGAGAGAGAGAGAGAGAGAGAGAGACGCGGAAAGAGGAACGCGAGAAGCGAGCTTGTTTACCAATAATAAGGTTCAAGCCGGCGCGAGGGAAGACGAAGCGTCTTTTCTCGCGGACTGGATGGATGAATAGAAACTCGAGAAACGCGAACTCCGCGCCGAGCGTAGCAACCAACCGTTGCCGTCCGCATACGAGACATATTGTCCCGGGGATGATCGCGAGGCTGAAGGGGTTGGATGTGAGCGAATGAAGCGGGAGTACGAAACGGCCGGCTATTCTCGAAGCCCATGGCATATTTCGCATAGCGATACGAGCGGATTTCCTCACAGACGACGTCTGCTTTTCCCGCGAGCGTGTCAATGCCTCTCCCTTCCCCTCTCTCCCCCTTCGATTCTTCAACACATGTTTACGTAATATAAATCTTGTCTTAATTGTTGTTTTAGTGGCAAATTATCAGATATAAATTCGTCGACAATTTTCAAGTTCGATCATCGTTACTTTTTAAAAGCATGGAAGATGATAATAATAATGTCCGTCGTTCCACTCGTCTCGAAAGTTGACTTCGTGATATGTTGAATTTGATTTTTCCTGTGGTTAGAATTTTATTACTCGAAAAAGATTCAGCCTCGCAGTTAATTAACGTCTCTCCGACTGTACAGTCGGATTAGATGAAAGTTGCTAACGTGGACGGGACGCGTGTCGTGAGAATTCCGCTCTAAACTTTCCTCCCGTTTCTGACGTTAAGGGATACGTCCAGGATACGTGCGAGCCCTTAGGATATCTTAAGAAACGGAGAGGTACAACTTTAAACGTCATAAGCTCCACAAGGTAGAGAGCTCGCGGACTCTTTAATACACGGGAAATTGAAAATGTACTCTAACGCGACGTCGTTTACATGGAGACGGCAGATTTTCCTTCGTCCCTCCCTCCCTCTCTATCTCCTTTCCCCTTTCTGTCGCGCCCCGTAGAATTCCGAAGATCTTGGCGAGAAGCAGCAGCAGCAGCAGCAGCGTCATTTATATCCGAGGGACTGGTACCTTCGGTCCGTCTTGCCGG